>NC_092108.1:1600675-1709424 GCF_045679555.1 Salvelinus alpinus | reverse complement strand
TACTCTCGCAGTCTAGTAACACTCTCTCAGTTTAGTAATACTCTCTCAGTTTAGCAATATTCGCTCAGTTTAGTAATACTCTCTCAGTCTAGTAATACTCTCTCAGTCTAGTAATACTCTCTCAGTCTAGTAACACTCTCTCAGTTTAGTAACACTCTCTCAGTTTAGTTAATACTGCTCTCAGTTTAGTAATACTCTCTCAGTTTAGTAATACTCTCTCAGTTTAGTAATATTCTCTCAGTTTAGTAATATTCTCTCAGCTCTCTCAGTTTAGTAATACTCTCAGTTTAGTAATACTCTCTCAGTTTAGTAATACTCTCTCAGTTAAGTAATACTCTCTCAGTCTAGTAATACTCTCTCAGTCTAGTAACACTCATTCAGTCTAGTAACACTCTCTCAGTTTTGTTAAACTGTCTCAGTTTAGTAATACTCTCTCAGTTTAGTAATATTCTCTCAGCTGTCTCAGTTTAGTAATACTCTCTCAGTTAAGTAATACTCTCTCAGTCTAGTAATACTCTCTCAGTCTAGTAACACTCATTCAGTCTAGTAACACTCTCTCAGTTTTGTTAAACTGTCTCAGTTTAGTAATACTCTCTCAGTTTAGTAATACTCTCTCAGTTTAGTAATATTCTCTCAGTTTAGTAATATTCTCTCAGTTTAGTAATACTCTCTCAGTCTAGTAACACTCTCTCAGTTGAGTGATACTCTCTCAGTTTACTACTACTCTCTCAATTTAGGAATATTCTCTCAGTTTAGTAAAACTCTCTCAGTTTAGTAATACTCTCTCAGTTGAGTAATAATCTCTCAGTTTAGTCATATTCTCTCAGTTTAGTAATATTCTCTCAGCTCTCTCAGTTGAGTAATACTCTCTCAGTTTAGTAATATTCTCTCAGTTTAGTAACACTCTCTCAGTTTAGTAATAATCTCTCAGTTGAGTAATATTCTCTCAGTTTAGTAATACTCTCTCAGTTTAGTAATACTCTCTCGGTTGAGTAAAACTCTCTCAGTTGAGTAATACTCTCTCAGTCTGGTAATACTCTCTCAGTTGAGTAATATTCTCTCAGTTTAGTAACACTCTCTCAGTTTAGTAATACTCTCTCAGTTTAGTAATATTTTCTCAGTTTAGTAATAATCTCTCAGGTCTCTCAGTTTAGTAATACTCTCTCAGTTTAGTAATATTCTCTCAGTTTAGTAATATTCTCTCAGTTTAGTAATATTCTCTCAGTTTAGTAATACTCTCTCGGGTTAGTAATACTCTCTCAGTTTAGTAACGTTCTCTCATTTTAGTAATACTCTCTCAGTCTTAGTAATATTCTCTCAGTTTAGTAATACTCTCTCAGTTTAGTAATACTCTCTCAGTTTAGTAATATTCTCTCAGTTTAGTAATATTCCTTCAGCTCTCTCAGTTTAGTAATATTCTCTCAGTTTAGTAATACTCTCTCAGTTTAGTAATATTCTCTCAGTTTAGTAATACTCTCTCAGTTTAGTAATATTCTCTCAGTTTAGTAATATTCTCTCAGTTTAGTAATATTCCTTCAGCTCTCTCAGTTTAGTAATATTCTCTCAGTTTAGTAATATTCTCTCAGTTTAGTAATATTCTCTCGGGTTAGTAATACTCTCTCAGTTTAGTAAAACTCTCTCAGTTTAGTAATACTCTCTCAGTCTTGTAATACTCTCTCAGCTCTCTCAGTTTAGTAATACTCTCTCAGTTTAGTAACACTCTCTCAGTTTAGTAATAATCTCTCAGTTTAGTAATAATCTCTCAGTCTAGTAACACTCTCTCAGTTTAGTTATACTCAGTTTAGTAATATTCTCTCAGTTTAGTAATAATCTCTCAGTTTAGTAATAGTCTCTCAGTTTAGTAATACTCTCTCAGTTTAGTAATATTCTCTCAGTTTAGAAATATTCCTTCAGCTCTCTCAGTTTAGTAATATTCTCTCAGTTTAGTAATATTCTCTCAGTTTAGTAATACTCTCTCAGTTTAGTAATATTCTCTCAGTTTAGTAATACTCTCTCAGTTTAGTAATATTCTCTCAGTTTAGTAATATTCTCTCAGTTTAGTAATATTCCTTCAGCTCTCTCAGTTTAGTAATATTCTCTCAGTTTAGTAATATTCTCTCAGTTTAGCAATATTCGCTCAGTTTAGTAATACTCTCTCAGTCTAGTAATACTCTCTCAGTCTAGTAACACTCTCTCAGTTTAGTAATACTCTCTCAGTTTACTACTACTCTCTCAGTTTAGTAATATTCTCTCAGTTTAGTAATAATCTCTCAGGTCTCTCAGTTTAGTAATACTCTCTCAGTTTAGTAATATTCTCTCAGTTTAGTAATATTCTCTCAGTTTAGTAATATTCTCTCAGTTTAGTAATACTCTCTCGGGTTAGTAATACTCTCTCAGTTTAGTAAAACTCTCTCAGTTTAGTAATACTCTCTCAGTCTTGTAATACTCTCTCAGTTTAGTAATACTCTCTCGGGTTAGTAATACTCTCTCGGGTTAGTAATACTCTCTCGGGTTAGTAATACTCTCTCAGTGTAGTAATATTTTCTCAGTTTAGTAATACTCTCTCAGTTTAGTAATACTCTCTCAGTTGAGTAATACTCTCTCAGTTTAGTAATGCTCTCTCAGTTTAGTAATACTCTCTCAGTTTAGTAATACTCTCTCAGTTTAGTAAAACTCTCTCAGTTTAGTAATACTCTCTCAGTTGAGTAATAATCTCTCAGTTGAGTAATAATCTCTCAGTCTAGTAACACTCTCTCAGTTTAGTAATATTCTCTCAGTTTAGTAATATTCGCTCAGTTTAGTAATACTCTCTCAGTTGAGTAATACTCTCTCAGTTTAGTAATACTCTCTCAGTTTAGTAATACTCTCTCAGTTTAGTAATACTCTCTCAGTTTAGTAAAACTCTCTCAGTTTAGTAATACTCTCTAAGTTGAGTAATAATCTCTCAGTTGAGTAATAATCTCTCAGTCTAGTAACACTCTCTCAGTTTAGTAATACTCTCTCAGTTTAGTAATATTCTCTCAGTTTAGTAATAATCTCTCAGTTTAGTAATACTCTCTCAGTTTAGTAATATTCTCTCAGTTTAGTAATATTCTCTCAGTTTAGTAATATTCCTTCAGCTCTCTCAGTTTAGTAATATTCTCTCAGTTTAGTAATACTCTCTCAGTTTAGTAATACTCTCTCAGTTTAGTAATACTCTCTCAGTTTAGTAATATTCTCTCAGTTTAGTAATATTCTCTCAGTTTAGTAATATTCCTTCAGCTCTCTCAGTTTAGTAATATTCTCTCAGTTTAGTAATATTCTCTCAGTTTAGTAATATTCTCTCAGTTTAGTAATACTCTCTCAGTTTAGTAATACTCTCTCAGTTTAGTAATACTCTCTCAGTCTTGTAATACTCTCTCAGCTCTCTCAGTTTAGTAATACTCTCTCAGTTTAGTAACACTCTCTCAGTTTAGTAATACTCTCTCAGTTTAGTAACACTCTCTCAGTTTAGTCATATTCTCTCAGTTTAGTAATATTCCTTCAGCTCTCTCAGTTTAGTAATACTCTCTCAGTTTAGTAATACTCTCTCAGTTTAGTAATACTCTCTCAGTTTAGTAATACTCTCTCAGTTTAGTAATACTCTCTCAGTTTAGTAATATTCTCTCAGTTTAGTAATACTCTCTCAGTTGAGTAATACTCTCTCAGTTGAGTAATACTCTCTCAGTTTAGTAATACTCTCTCAGTTGAGTAATATTCTCTCAGTTTAGTAACACTTTCTCAGTTTAGTAATACTCTCTCAGTTGAGTACTACTCTCTCAGTTTAGTCATATTCTCTCAGTTTAGTAATAATCTCTCAGGTCTCTCAGTTTAGTAATACTCTCTCAGTTTAGTAATATTCTCTCAGTTTAGTAATATTCTCTCAGTTTAGTAATACTCTCTCAGTTTAGTAATACTCTCTCAGTCTAGTAATACTCTCTCAGTTTAGTAACACTCTCTCAGTTTAGTCATATTCTCTCAGTTTAGTAATATTCCTTCAGCTCTCTCAGTTTAGTAATACTCTCTCAGTTTAGTAATACTCTCTCAGTTTAGTAATACTCTCTCAGTTTAGTAATACTCTCTCAGTTTAGTAATACTCTCTCAGTTTAGTAATATTCTCTCAGTTTAGTAACACTCTCTCAGTTGAGTAATACTCTCTCAGTTGAGTAATACTCTCTCAGTTTAGTAATACTCTCTCAGTTGAGTAATATTCTCTCAGTTTAGTAACACTTTCTCAGTTTAGTAATAATCTCTCAGTTGAGTAATACTCTCTCAGTTTAGTAATATTCTCTCAGTTTAGTAATAATCTCTCTCAGTTTAGTAATACTCTCTCAGTTTAGTAATATTTTCTCAGTTTAGTAATATTCTCTCAGTTTAGTAATACTCTCTCAGTTGAGTAATACTCTCTCAGTCTAGTAATACTCTCTCAGTTTAGTAATACTCTCTCAGTTTAGTAATATTCTCTCAGTTTAGTAATACTCTCTCAGGTCTCTCAGTTTAGTAATACTCTCTCAGTTTAGTAATATTCTCTCAGTTTAGTAATATTCGCTCAGTTTAGTAATACTCTCTCAGTTGAGTAATACTCTCTCAGTTTAGTAATACTCTCTCAGTTTAGTAATACTCTCTCAGTTTAGTAATACTCTCTCAGTTTAGTAATACTCTCTCAGTTTAGTAATACTCTCTCAGTTTAGTAATACTCTCTCAGTTTAGTAAAACTCTCTCAGTTTAGTAATACTCTCTCAGTTGAGTAATACTCTCTCAGTTGAGTAATAATCTCTCAGTCTAGTAATACTCTCTCAGTTTAGTAATACTCTCTCAGTTTAGTAATACTCTCTCAGTTTAGTAATAATCTCTCAGTTTAGTAATACTCTCTCAGTTTAGTAATACTCTCTCAGTTTAGTAATATTCTCTCAGTTTAGTAATATTCCTTCAGCTCTCTCAGTTTAGTAATATTCTCTCAGTTTAGTAATACTCTCTCAGTTTAGTAATATTCTCTCAGTTTAGTAATACTCTCTCAGTTTAGTAATATTCTCTCAGTTTAGTAATATTCTCTCAGTTTAGTAATATTCCTTCAGCTCTCTCAGTTTAGTAATACTCTCTCAGTTTAGTAATATTCTCTTAGTTTAGCAATATTCGCTCAGTTTAGTAATACTCTCTCAGTTAAGTAATACTCTCTCAGTCTAGTAATACTCTCGCAGTCTAGTAACACTCTCTCAGTTTAGTAATATTCTCTCAGTTTAGCAATATTCGCTCAGTTTAGTAATACTCTCTCAGTCTAGTAATACTCTCTCAGTCTAGTAACACTCTCTCAGTCTAGTAACACTCTCTCAGTTTTGTTAAACTGTCTCAGTTTAGTAATACTCTCTCAGTTTAGTAATACTCTCTCAGTTTAGTAATATTCTCTCAGTTTAGTAATACTCTCTCAGTTTAGTAATACTCTCTCAGTCTAGTAATACTCTCTCAGTTTAGTAATACTCTCTCAGTTTAGTAATACTCTCTCAGTTGAGTAATACTCTCTCAGTTTAGTAATACTCTCTCAGTTTAGTAATACTCTCTCAGTTTAGTAATACTCTCTCAGTTTAGTAATACTCTCTCAGTTTAGTAATACTCTCTCAGTTTAGTAATACTCTCTCAGTTTAGTAATATTCTCTCAGTTTAGTAACACTCTCTCAGTTTAGTAATACTCTCTCAGTTTAGTAATACTCTCTCAGTTTAGTAATATTCTCTCAGTTTAGTAATAATCTCTCAGGTCTCTCAGTTTAGTAATACTCTCTCAGTTTAGTAATACTCTCTCAGTTTAGTAATATTCTCTCAGTTTAGTAATACTCTCTCAGTTTAGTAATACTCTCTCAGTTTAGTAATATTCTCTCAGTTTAGTAACACTCTCTCAGTTTAGTCATATTCTCTCAGTTTAGTAATATTCCTTCAGCTCTCTCAGTTTAGTAATACTCTCTCAGTTTAGTAATACTCTCTCAGTTTAGTAATACTCTCTCAGTTGAGTAATACTCTCTCAGTTTAGTAATACTCTCTCAGTTTAGTAATACTCTCTCAGTTTAGTAACACTCTCTCAGTTGAGTAATACTCTCTCAGTTGAGTAATACTCTCTCAGTTTAGTAATACTCTCTCAGTTGAGTAATATTCTCTCAGTTTAGTAATACTCTCTCAGTTTAGTAATATTCTCTCAGTTTAGTAATAATCTCTCAGGTCTCTCAGTTTAGTAATACTCTCTCAGTTTAGTAATATTTTCTCAGTTTAGTAATATTCTCTCAGTTTAGTAATACTCTCTCAGTTGAGTAATACTCTCTCAGTCTAGTAATACTCTCTCAGTTTAGTAATACTCTCTCAGTTTAGTAATATTCTCTCAGTTTAGTAATACTCTCTCAGGTCTCTCAGTTTAGTAATACTCTCTCAGTTTAGTAATATTCTCTCAGTTTAGTAATATTCGCTCAGTTTAGTAATACTCTCTCAGTTGAGTAATACTCTCTCAGTTTAGTAATACTCTCTCAGTTTAGTAATACTCTCTCAGTTTAGTAAAACTCTCTCAGTTTAGTAATACTCTCTCAGTTTAGTAATACTCTCTCAGTTTAGTAATACTCTCTCAGTTTAGTAAAACTCTCTCAGTTTAGTAATACTCTCTCAGTTGAGTAATACTCTCTCAGTTGAGTAATAATCTCTCAGTCTAGTAACACTCTCTCAGTTTAGTAATACTCTCTCAGTTTAGTAATATTCTCTCAGTTTAGTAATAATCTCTCAGTTTAGTAATAGTCTCTCAGTTTAGTAATACTCTCTCAGTTTAGTAATATTCTCTCAGTTTAGTAATATTCCTTCAGCTCTCTCAGTTTAGTAATATTCTCTCAGTTTAGTAATACTCTCTCAGTTTAGTAATATTCTCTCAGTTTAGTAATACTCTCTCAGTTTAGTAATATTCTCTCAGTTTAGTAATATTCTCTCAGTTTAGTAATATTCCTTCAGCTCTCTCAGTTTAGTAATACTCTCTCAGTTTAGTAATATTCTCTCAGTTTAGCAATATTCGCTCAGTTTAGTAATACTCTCTCAGTTAAGTAATACTCTCTCAGTCTAGTAATACTCTCTCAGTCTAGTAACACTCTCTCAGTTTAGTAATATTCTCTCAGTTTAGTAATATTCGCTCAGTTTAGTAATACTCTCTCAGTCTAGTAATACTCTCTCAGTCTAGTAACACTCTCTCAGTCTAGTAACACTCTCTCAGTTTTGTTAAACTGTCTCAGTTTAGTAATACTCTCTCATTTTAGTAATATTCTCTCAGTTTAGTAATATTCTCTCAGCTCTCTCAGTTTAGTAATACTCTCTCAGTTTAGTAATATTCTCTCAGCTGTCTCAGTTTAGTAATACTCTCTCAGTTTAGTAATACTCTCTCAGTTTAGTAATACTCTCTCAGTTTAGTAATACTCTCTCAGTTGAGTAATACTGTCTCAGTTTAGTAATACTCTCTCAGTTTAGTAATACTCTCTCAGTTTAGTAATACTCTCTCAGTTTAGTAAAACTCTCTCAGTCTAGTAATACTCTCTCAGTCTAGTAACACTCATTCAGTCTAGTAACACTCTCTCAGTTTTGTTAAACTGTCTCAGTTTAGTAATACTCTCTCAGTTTAGTAATAATCTCTCAGTCTAGTAATACTCTCTCAGTTTAGTAATATTCTCTCAGTTTAGTAATATTCTCTCAGTTTAGTAATACTCTCTCAGTTGAGTAATACTCTCTCAGTTGAGTAATACTCTCTCAGTTTAGTAATACTCTCTCAGTTTAGTAATACTCTCTCAGTTTAGTAAAACTCTCTCAGTTTAGTAATACTCTCTCAGTTGAGTAATAATCTCTCAGTTGAGTAATAATCTCTCAGTCTAGTAACACTCTCTCAGTTTAGTAATACTCTCTCAGTTTAGTAATATTCTCTCAGTTTAGTAATATTCTCTCAGTTTAGTAATACTCTCTCAGTCTAGTAACACTCTCTCAGTTGAGTGATACTCTCTCAGTTTACTACTACTCTCTCAGTTTAGTAATATTCTCTCAGTTTAGTAATACTCTCTCAGTTTAGTAATACTCTCTCAGTTTAGTAATACTCTCTCAGTTTAGTAATACTCTCTCAGTTTAGTAATACTCTCTCAGTTTAGTAATAATCTCTCAGTTGAGTAATATTCTCTCAGTTTAGTAATACTCTCTCAGTTTAGTAATACTCTCTCGGTTGAGTAAAACTCTCTCAGTTGAGTAATACTCTCTCAGTCTAGTAATACTCTCTCAGTTGAGTAATATTCTCAGTTTAGTAATACTCTCTCAGTTTAGTAATACTCTCTCAGTTTAGTAATACTCTCTCAGTTTAGTAATACTCTCTCAGTTTAGTAATATTTTCTCAGTTTAGTAATAATCTCTCAGGTCTCTCAGTTTAGTAATACTCTCTCAGTTTAGTAATATTCTCTCAGTTTAGTAATATTCTCTCAGTTTAGTAATATTCTCTCAGTTTAGTAATACTCTCTCGGGTTAGTAATACTCTCTCAGTTTAGTAAAACTCTCTCAGTTTAGTAATACTCTCTCAGTCTTAGTAATACTCTCTCAGTTTAGTAATACTCTCTCAGTTTAGTAATACTCTCTCAGTTTAGTAATACTCTCTCAGTTTAGTAATATTCCTTCAGCTCTCTCAGTTTAGTAATATTCTCTCAGTTTAGTAATACTCTCTCAGTTTAGTAATATTCTCTCAGTTTAGTAATACTCTCTCAGTTTAGTAATATTCTCTCAGTTTAGTAATATTCTCTCAGTTTAGTAATATTCCTTCAGCTCTCTCAGTTTAGTAATATTCTCTCAGTTTAGTAATATTCTCTCAGTTTAGTAATATTCTCTCAGTTTAGTAATACTCTCTCGGGTTAGTAATACTCTCTCAGTTTAGTAAAACTCTCTCAGTTTAGTAATACTCTCTCAGCTCTCTCAGTTTAGTAATACTCTCTCAGTTTAGTAATACTCTCTCAGTTTAGTAATACTCTCTCAGTTGAGTAATAATCTCTCAGTCTAGTAACACTCTCTCAGTTTAGTAATACTCTCTCAGTTTAGTAATATTCTCTCAGTTTAGTAATAATCTCTCAGTTTAGTAATAGTCTCTCAGTTTAGTAATACTCTCTCAGTTTAGTAATATTCTCTCAGTTTAGTAATATTCCTTCAGCTCTCTCAGTTTAGTAATATTCTCTCAGTTTAGTAATATTCTCTCAGTTTAGTAATACTCTCTCAGTTTAGTAATATTCTCTCAGTTTAGTAATACTCTCTCAGTTTAGTAATATTCTCTCAGTTTAGTAATATTCTCTCAGTTTAGTAATATTCCTTCAGCTTTCTCAGTTTAGTAATACTCTCTCAGTTTAGTAATACTCTCTCAGTTTAGTAATATTCTCTCAGTTTAGTAATACTCTCTCAGTTTAGTAATACTCTCTCAGTTTAGTAACACTCTCTCAGTTTAGTAATACTCTCTCAGTTTACTACTACTCTCTCAGTTTAGTAATATTCTCTCAGTTTAGTAATAATCTCTCAGGTCTCTCAGTTTAGTAATACTCTCTCAGTTTAGTAATATTCTCTCAGTTTAGTAATATTCTCTCAGTTTAGTAATATTCTCTCAGTTTAGTAATACTCTCTCGGGTTAGTAATACTCTCTCAGTTTAGTAAAACTCTCTCAGTTTAGTAATACTCTCTCAGTTGAGTAATACTCTCTCAGTTTAGTAATACTCTCTCGGGTTAGTAATACTCTCTCAGTTTAGTAATACTCTCTCAGTTTAGTAATATTTTCTCAGTTTAGTAATACTCTCTCAGTTTAGTAATACTCTCTCAGTTGAGTAATACTCTCTCAGTTTAGTAATACTCTCTCAGTTTAGTAATACTCTCTCAGTTTAGTAATACTCTCTCAGTTTAGTAAAACTCTCTCAGTTTAGTAATACTCTCTCAGTTTAGTAATACTCTCTCAGTTTAGTAATACTCTCTCAGTTTAGTAATACTCTCTCAGTTTAGTAAAACTCTCTCAGTTTAGTAATACTCTCTCAGTTTAGTAATACTCTCTCAGTTTAGTAATACTCTCTCAGTTTAGTAATACTCTCTCAGTTTAGTAATACTCTCTCAGTTGAGTAATACTCTCTCAGTTTGAGTAATACTCTCTCAGTTTAGTAATATTCTCTCAGTTTAGTAATATTCCTTCAGCTCTCTCAGTTTAGTAATACTCTCTCAGTTTAGTAATACTCTCTCAGTTTAGTAATATTCTCTCAGTTTAGTAATACTCTCTCAGTTTAGTAATATTCTCTCAGTTTAGTAATATTCTCTCAGTTTAGTAATATTCCTTCAGCTCTCTCAGTTTAGTAATATTCTCTCAGTTTAGTAATAATCTCTCAGTTTAGTAATAGTCTCTCAGTTTAGTAATACTCTCTCAGTTTAGTAATATTCTCTCAGTTTAGTAATATTCCTTCAGCTCTCTCAGTTTAGTAATATTCTCTCAGTTTAGTAATACTCTCTCAGTTTAGTAATATTCTCTCAGTTTAGTAATACTCTCTCAGTTTAGTAATATTCTCTCAGTTTAGTAATATTCTCTCAGTTTAGTAATATTCCTTCAGCTCTCTCAGTTTAGTAATACTCTCTCAGTTTAGTAATATTCTCTCAGTTTAGCAATATTCGCTCAGTTTAGTAATACTCTCTCAGTTAAGTAATACTCTCTCAGTCTAGTAATACTCTCTCAGTCTAGTAACACTCTCTCAGTTTAGTAATATTCTCTCAGTTTAGTAATATTCGCTCAGTTTAGTAACACTCTCTCAGTTTAGTAACACTCTCTCAGTTTAGTAATACTCTCTCAGTTTAGTAATACTCTCTCAGTTTAGTAATACTCTCTCATTTTAGTAATATTCTCTCAGTTTAGTAATATTCTCTCAGTTTAGTAATACTCTCTCAGTTTAGTAATACTCTCTCAGTTTAGTTTAGTAATACTCTCTCAGTCTAGTAATACTCTCTCAGTCTAGTAACACTCATTCAGTCTAGTAACACTCTCTCAGTTTTGTTAAACTGTCTCAGTTTAGTAATACTCTCTCAGTTTAGTAATACTCTCTCAGTTTAGTAATACTCTCTCAGTTTAGTAATAACTCTCTCAGTTTAGTAATACTCTCTCAGTTTAGTAATACTCTCTCAGTTTAGTAATACTCTCTCAGTTTAGTAAAACTCTCTCAGTTTAGTAATACTCTCTCAGTTTAGTAATACTCTCTCAGTTGAGTAATAATCTCTCAGTCTAGTAACACTCTCTCAGTTTAGTAATACTC
Organism: Salvelinus alpinus; assembly: GCF_045679555.1. Taxonomy (NCBI): domain Eukaryota; kingdom Metazoa; phylum Chordata; class Actinopteri; order Salmoniformes; family Salmonidae; genus Salvelinus; species Salvelinus alpinus. The sequence goes on along the minus strand of NC_092108.1, from coordinate 1,698,109 downwards.
TCTCAGTTTAGTAATATTCTCTCAGTTTAGTAATAATCTCTCAGTTTAGTAATAGTCTCTCAGTTTAGTAATACTCTCTCAGTTTAGTAATATTCTCTCAGTTTAGTAATATTCCTTCAGCTCTCTCAGTTTAGTAATATTCTCTCAGTTTAGTAATACTCTCTCAGTTTAGTAATATTCTCTCAGTTTAGTAATACTCTCTCAGTTTAGTAATATTCTCTCAGTTTAGTAATATTCTCTCAGTTTAGTAATATTCCTTCAGCTCTCTCAGTTTAGTAATACTCTCTCAGTTTAGTAATATTCTCTTAGTTTAGCAATATTCGCTCAGTTTAGTAATACTCTCTCAGTTAAGTAATACTCTCTCAGTCTAGTAATACTCTCGCAGTCTAGTAACACTCTCTCAGTTTAGTAATATTCTCTCAGTTTAGCAATATTCGCTCAGTTTAGTAATACTCTCTCAGTCTAGTAATACTCTCTCAGTCTAGTAACACTCTCTCAGTCTAGTAACACTCTCTCAGTTTTGTTAAACTGTCTCAGTTTAGTAAAACTCTCTCAGTTTAGTAAAACTCTCTCAGTTTAGTAATACTCTCTCAGTTGAGTAATACTCTCTCAGTTGAGTAATAATCTCTCAGTCTAGTAACACTCTCTCAGTTTAGTAATACTCTCTCAGTTTAGTAATACTCTCTCAGTTGAGTTATACTCTCTCAGTTTAGTAATACTCTCTCAGTTTAGTAATATTCTCTCAGTTTAGTAACACTCTCTCAGTTGAGTAATACTCTCTCAGTTGAGTAATACTCTCAGTTTAGTAATACTCTCTCAGTTGAGTAATATTCTCTCAGTTTAGTAACACTTTCTCAGTTTAGTAATAATCTCTCAGTTGAGTAATACTCTCTCAGTTTAGTAATATTCTCTCAGTTTAGTAATAATCTCTCAGGTCTCTCAGTTTAGTAATACTCTCTCAGTTTAGTAATATTTTCTCAGTTTAGTAATATTCTCTCAGTTTAGTAATACTCTCTCAGTTGAGTAATACTCTCTCAGTCTAGTAATATTCTCTCAGTTTAGTAATACTCTCTCAGTTTAGTCATATTCTCTCAGTTTAGTAATATTCCTTCAGCTCTCTCAGTTTAGTAATATTCTCTCAGTTTAGTAATACTCTCTCAGTTTAGTAATACTCTCTCAGTTGAGTTATACTCTCTCAGTTTAGTAATACTCTCTCAGTTTAGTAATATTCTCTCAGTTTAGTAACACTCTCTCAGTTGAGTAATACTCTCTCAGTTGAGTAATACTCTCTCAGTTTAGTAATACTCTCTCAGTTGAGTAATATTCTCTCAGTTGAGTAATACTCTCTCAGTTTAGTAATATTCTCTCAGTTTAGTAATAATCCCTCAGGTCTCTCAGTTTAGTAATACTCTCTCAGTTTAGTAATATTTTCTCAGTTTAGTAATATTCTCTCAGTTTAGTAATACTCTCTCAGTTGAGTAATACTCTCTCAGTCTAGTAATACTCTCTCAGTGTAGTAATACTCTCTCAGTTTAGTAATATTCTCTCAGTTTAGTAATACTCTCTCAGTTTAGTAATACTCTCTCAGTTTAGTAATATTCTCTCAGTTTAGTAATATTCGCTCAGTTGAGTAATACTCTCTCAGTTGAGTAATACTCTCTCAGTTTAGTAATACTCTCTCAGTTTAGTAATACTCTCTCAGTTTAGTAAAACTCTCTCAGTTTAGTAATACTCTCTCAGTTTAGTAATACTCTCTCAGTTTAGTAAAACTCTCTCAGTTTAGTAAAACTCTCTCAGTTTAGTAATACTCTCTCAGTTGAGTAATACTCTCTCAGTTGAGTAATAATCTCTCAGTCTAGTAACACTCTCTCAGTTTAGTAATACTCTCTCAGTTTAGTAATATTCTCTCAGTTTAGTAATAATCTCTCAGTTTAGTAATAGTCTCTCAGTTTAGTAATACTCTCTCAGTTTAGTAATATTCTCTCAGTTTAGTAATATTCCTTCAGCTCTCTCAGTTTAGTAATATTCTCTCAGTTTAGTAATACTCTCTCAGTTTAGTAATATTCTCTCAGTTTAGTAATACTCTCTCAGTTTAGTAATATTCTCTCAGTTTAGTAATATTCTCTCAGTTTAGTAATATTCCTTCAGCTCTCTCAGTTTAGTAATACTCTCTCAGTTTAGTAATATTCTCTTAGTTTAGCAATATTCGCTCAGTTTAGTAATACTGTCTCAGTTAAGTAATACTCTCTCAGTCTAGTAATACTCTCGCAGTCTAGTAACACTCTCTCAGTTTAGTAATATTCTCTCAGTTTAGCAATATTCGCTCAGTTTAGTAATACTCTCTCAGTCTAGTAATACTCGCTCAGTCTAGTAACACTCTCTCAGTCTAGTAACACTCTCTCAGTTTTGTTAAACTGTCTCAGTTTAGTAATACTCTCTCAGTTTAGTAATACTCTCTCATTTTAGTAATATTCTCTCAGTTTAGTAATATTCTCTCAGCTCTCTCAGTTTAGTAATACTCTCTCAGTTTAGTAATATTCTCTCAGCTGTCTCAGTTTAGTAATACTCTCTCAGTTAAGTAATACTCTCTCAGTCTAGTAATACTCTCTCAGTCTAGTAACACTCTCTCAGTTTTGTTAAACTGTCTCAGTTTAGTAATACTCTCTCAGTTTAGTAATATTCTCTCAGCTGTCTCAGTTTAGTAATACTCTCTCAGTTAAGTAATACTCTCTCAGTCTAGTAATACTCTCTCAGTCTAGTAACACTCATTCAGTCTAGTAACACTCTCTCAGTTTTGTTAAACTGTCTCAGTTTAGTAATACTCTCTAAGTTGAGTAATAATCTCTCAGTCTAGTAACACTCTCTCAGTTTAGTAATATTCTCTCAGTTTAGTAATATTCGCTCAGTTTAGTAATACTCTCTCAGTTGAGTAATACTCTCTCAGTTGAGTAATACTCTCTCAGTTTAGTAATACTCTCTCAGTTTAGTAATACTCTCTCAGTTTAGTAAAACTCTCTCAGTTTAGTAATACTCTCTAAGTTGAGTAATAATCTCTCAGTTGAGTAATAATCTCGCAGTCTAGTAACACTCTCTCAGTTTAGTAATACTCTCTCAGTTTAGTAATATTCTCTCAGTTTAGTAATATTCTCTCAGTTTAGTAATACTCTCTCAGTCTAGTAACACTCTCTCAGTTGAGTGATACTCTCTCAGTTTACTACTACTCTCTCAATTTAGGAATATTCTCTCAGTTTAGTAAAACTCTCTCAGTTTAGTAATACTCTCTCAGTTGAGTAATAATCTCTCAGTTTAGTCATATTCTCTCAGTTTAGTAATATTCTCTCAGCTCTCTCAGTTGAGTAATAATCTCTCAGTTGAGTAATATTCTCTCAGTTTAGTAATACTCTCTCAGTTTAGTAATACTCTCTCGGTTGAGTAAAACTCTCTCAGTTGAGTAATACTCTCTCAGTCTGGTAATACTATCTCAGTTGAGTAATATTCTCTCAGTTTAGTAACACTCTCTCAGTTGAGTAATACTCTCTCAATCTAGTAACACTCTCTCAGTTTAGTAATACTCTCTCAGTTTAGTAATATTTTCTCAGTTTAGTAATAATCTCTCAGGTCTCTCAGTTTAGTAATACTCTCTCAGTTTAGTAATATTCTCTCAGTTTAGTAATATTCTCTCAGTTTAGTAATATTCTCTCAGTTTAGTAATACTCTCTCGGGTTAGTAATACTCTCTCAGTTTAGTAAAACTCTCTCAGTTTAGTAATACTCTCTCAGTCTTGTAATACTCTCTCAGTTTAGTAATACTCTCTCAGTTTAGTAATACTCTCTCAGTTTAGTAATATTCTCTCAGTTTAGTAATATTCCTTCAGCTCTCTCAGTTTAGTAATATTCTCTCAGTTTAGTAATACTCTCTCAGTTTAGTAATATTCTCTCAGTTTAGTAATACTCTCTCAGTTTAGTAATATTCTCTCAGTTTAGTAATATTCTCTCAGTTTAGTAATATTCCTTCAGCTCTCTCAGTTTAGTAATATTCTCTCAGTTTAGTAATATTCTCTCAGTTTAGTAATATTCTCTCAGTTTAGTAATACTCTCTCGGGTTAGTAATACTCTCTCAGTTTAGTAAAACTCTCTCAGTTTAGTAATACTCTCTCAGCTCTCTCAGTTTAGTAATACTCTCTCAGTTTAGTAACACTCTCTCAGTTTAGTAATACTCTCTCAGTTGAGTAATAATCTCTCAGTCTAGTAACACTCTCTCAGTTTAGTAATACTCTCTCAGTTTAGTAATATTCTCTCAGTTTAGTAATAATCTCTCAGTTTAGTAATAGTCTCTCAGTTTAGTAATACTCTCTCAGTTTAGTAATATTCTCTCAGTTTAGAAATATTCCTTCAGCTCTCTCAGTTTAGTAATATTCTCTCAGTTTAGTAATATTCTCTCAGTTTAGTAATACTCTCTCAGTTTAGTAATATTCTCTCAGTTTAGTAATACTCTCTCAGTTTAGTAATATTCTCTCAGTTTAGTAATATTCTCTCAGTTTAGTAATATTCCTTCAGCTCTCTCAGTTTAGTAATACTCTCTCAGTTTAGTAATATTCTCTCAGTTTAGCAATATTCGCTCAGTTTAGTAATACTCTCTCAGTCTAGTAATACTCTCTCAGTCTAGTAACACTCTCTCAGTTTAGTAATACTCTCTCAGTTTACTACTACTCTCTCAGTTTAGTAATATTCTCTCAGTTTAGTAATAATCTCTCAGGTCTCTCAGTTTAGTAATACTCTCTCAGTTTAGTAATATTCTCTCAGTTTAGTAATACTCTCTCGGGTTAGTAATACTCTCTCAGTTTAGTAAAACTCTCTCAGTTTAGTAATACTCTCTCAGTCTTGTAATACTCTCTCAGTTTAGTAATACTCTCTCGGGTTAGTAATACTCTCTCAGTTTAGTAATACTCTCTCAGTTTAGTAATATTTTCTCAGTTTAGTAATACTCTCTCAGTTTAGTAATACTCTCTCAGTTGAGTAATACTCTCTCAGTTTAGTAATACTCTCTCAGTTTAGTAATACTCTCTCAGTTTAGTAATACTCTCTCAGTTTAGTAATACTCTCTCAGTTTAGTAATACTCTCTCAGTTTAGTAATACTCTCTCAGTTTAGTAATACTCTCTCAGTTTAGTAATACTCTCTCAGTTTAGTAAAACTCTCTCAGTTTAGTAATACTCTCTCAGTTTAGTAATACTCTCTCAGTTTAGTAATACTCTCTCAGTTTAGTAATATTCTCTCAGTTTAGTAATACTCTCTCAGTTTAGTAAAACTCTCTCAGTTTGAGTAATAATCTCTCAGTTTAGTAATATTCTCTCAGTTTAGTAATATTCCTTCAGCTCTCTCAGTTTAGTAATATTCTCTCAGTTTAGTAATACTCTCTCAGTTTAGTAATATTCTCTCAGTTTAGTAATACTCTCTCAGTTTAGTAATATTCTCTCAGTTTAGTAATATTCTCTCAGTTTAGTAATATTCCTTCAGCTCTCTCAGTTTAGTAATATTCTCTCAGTTTAGTAATAATCTCTCAGTTTAGTAATAGTCTCTCAGTTTAGTAATACTCTCTCAGTTTAGTAATATTCTCTCAGTTTAGTAATATTCCTTCAGCTCTCTCAGTTTAGTAATATTCTCTCAGTTTAGTAATACTCTCTCAGTTTAGTAATATTCTCTCAGTTTAGTAATACTCTCTCAGTTTAGTAATATTCTCTCAGTTTAGTAATATTCTCTCAGTTTAGTAATATTCCTTCAGCTCTCTCAGTTTAGTAATACTCTCTCAGTTTAGTAATTTTCTCTTAGTTTAGCAATATTCGCTCAGTTTAGTAATACTCTCTCAGTTAAGTAATACTCTCTCAGTCTAGTAATACTCTCGCAGTCTAGTAACACTCTCTCAGTTTAGTAATATTCTCTCAGTTTAGCAATATTCGCTCAGTTTAGTAACACTCTCTCAGTCTAGTAACACTCTCTCAGTTTTGTTAAACTGTCTCAGTTTAGTAATACTCTCTCAGTTTAGTAATACTCTCTCATTTTAGTAATATTCTCTCAGTTTAGTAATATTCTCTCAGCTCTCTCAGTTTAGTAATACTCTCTCAGTTTAGTAATATTCTCTCAGCTGTCTCAGTTTAGTAATACTCTCTCAGTCTAGTAATACTCTCTCAGTCTAGTAACACTCATTCAGTCTAGTAACACTCTCTCAGTTTTGTTAAACTGTCTCAGTTTAGTAATACTCTCTCAGTTTAGTAATATTCTCTCAGCTGTCTCAGTTTAGTAATACTCTCTCAGTTAAGTAATACTCTCTCAGTCTAGTAATACTCTCTCAGTCTAGTAACACTCATTCAGTCTAGTAACACTCTCTCAGTTTAGTAATATTTTCTCAGTTTAGTAATACTCTCTCAGTTTAGTAATACTCTCTCAGTTGAGTAATACTCTCTCAGTTTAGTAATGCTCTCTCAGTTTAGTAATACTCTCTCAGGTTAGTAATACTCTCTCAGTTTAGTAATACTCTCTCAGTTTAGTAATATTCTCTCAGTTTAGTAATACTCTCTCAGTTTAGTAATACTCTCTCAGTTTAGTAATACTCTCTCAGTTTAGTAAAACTCTCTCAGTTTAGTAATACTCTCTCAGTTTAGTAATACTCTCTCAGTTTAGTAAAACTCTCTCAGTTTAGTAAAACTCTCTCAGTTTAGTAATACTCTCTCAGTTGAGTAATACTCTCTCAGTTGAGTAATAATCTCTCAGTTTAGTAATATTCTCTCAGTTTAGTAATATTCCTTCAGCTCTCTCAGTTTAGTAATATTCTCTCAGTTTAGTAATACTCTCTCAGTTTAGTAATATTCTCTCAGTTTAGTAATACTCTCTCAGTTTAGTAATATTCTCTCAGTTTAGTAATATTCTCTCAGTTTAGTAATATTCCTTCAGCTCTCTCAGTTTAGTAATATTCTCTCAGTTTAGTAATAATCTCTCAGTTTAGTAATAGTCTCTCAGTTTAGTAATACTCTCTCAGTTTAGTAATATTCTCTCAGTTTAGTAATATTCCTTCAGCTCTCTCAGTTTAGTAATATTCTCTCAGTTTAGTAATACTCTCTCAGTTTAGTAATATTCTCTCAGTTTAGTAATACTCTCTCAGTTTAGTAATATTCTCTCAGTTTAGTAATATTCTCTCAGTTTAGTAATATTCCTTCAGCTCTCTCAGTTTAGTAATACTCTCTCAGTTTAGTAATTTTCTCTTAGTTTAGCAATATTCGCTCAGTTTAGTAATACTCTCTCAGTTAAGTAATACTCTCTCAGTCTAGTAATACTCTCGCAGTCTAGTAACACTCTCTCAGTTTAGTAATATTCTCTCAGTTTAGCAATATTCTCTCAGTTTAGTAATACTCTCTCAGTTTAGTAATACTCTCTCAGTTTAGTAACACTCTCTCAGTCTAGTAACACTATCTCAGTTTTGTTAAACTGTCTCAGTTTAGTAATACTCTCTCAGTTTAGTAATACTCTCTCATTTTAGTAATATTCTCTCAGTTTAGTAATATTCTCTCAGTTTAGTAATACTCTCTCAGTTTAGTAATATTCTCTCTCTCAGTTTAGTAATACTCTCTCAGTCTAGTAATACTCTCTCAGTCTAGTAACACTCATTCAGTCTAGTAACACTCTCTCAGTTTAGTAATACTCTCTCAGTTTAGTAATATTCTCTCAGCTGTCTCAGTTTAGTAATACTCTCTCAGTTAAGTAATACTCTCTCAGTCTAGTAATACTCTCTCAGTCTAGTAACACTCATTCAGTCTAGTAACACTCATTCAGTCTAGTAACACTCTCTCAGTTTTGTTACACTGTCTCAGTTTAGTAATACTCTCTAAGTTGAGTAATAATCTCTCAGTCTAGTAACACTCTCTCAGTTTAGTAATATTCTCTCAGTTTAGTAATATTCGCTCAGTTTAGTAATACTCTCTCAGTTGAGTAATACTCTCTCAGTTGAGTAATACTCTCTCAGTTTAGTAATACTCTCTCAGTTTAGTAATATTCTCTCAGTTTAGTAATACTCTCTCAGTCTAGTAACACTCTCTCAGTTGAGTAATAATCTCTCAGTTTAGTCATATTCTCTCAGTTTAGTAATATTCTCTCAGCTCTCTCAGTTGAGTAATACTCTCTCAGTTTAGTAATATTCTCTCAGTTTAGTAACACTCTCTCAGTTTAGTAATAATCTCTCAGTTGAGTAATATTCTCTCAGTTTAGTAATACTCTCTCAGTTTAGTAATACTCTCTCGGTTGAGTAAAACTCTCTCAGTTGAGTAATACTCTCTCAGTCTGGTAATACTCTCTCAGTTGAGTAATATTCTCTCAGTTTAGTAACACTCTCTCAGTTGAGTAATACTCTCTCAATCTAGTAACACTCTCTCAGTTTAGTAATACTCTCTCAGTTTAGTAATATTTTCTCAGTTTAGTAATAATCTCTCAGGTCTCTCAGTTTAGTAATACTCTCTCAGTTTAGTAATATTCTCTCAGTTTAGTAATATTCTCTCAGTTTAGTAATATTCTCTCAGTTTAGTAATACTCTCTCGGGTTAGTAATACTCTCTCAGTTTAGTAAAACTCTCTCAGTTTAGTAATACTCTCTCAGTCTTGTAATACTCTCTCAGTTTAGTAATACTCTCTCAGTTTAGTAATACTCTCTCAGTTTAGTAATATTCTCTCAGTTTAGTAATATTCCTTCAGCTCTCTCAGTTTAGTAATATTCTCTCAGTTTAGTAATACTCTCTCAGTTTAGTAATATTCTCTCAGTTTAGTAATACTCTCAGTTTAGTAATATTCTCTCAGTTTAGTAATATTCTCTCAGTTTAGTAATATTCCTTCAGCTCTCTCAGTTTAGTAATATTCTCTCAGTTTAGTAATATTCTCTCAGTTTAGTAATATTCTCTCAGTTTAGTAATACTCTCTCGGGTTAGTAATACTCTCTCAGTTTAGTAAAACTCTCTCAGTTTAGTAATACTCTCTCAGCTCTCTCAGTTTAGTAATACTCTCTCAGTTTAGTAATATTTTCTCAGTTTAGTAATAATCTCTCAGGTCTCTCAGTTTAGTAATACTCTCTCAGTTTAGTAATATTCTCTCAGTTTAGTAATATTCTCTCAGTTTAGTAATATTCTCTCAGTTTAGTAATACTCTCTCGGGTTAGTAATACTCTCTCAGTTTAGTAAAACTCTCTCAGTTTAGTAATACTCTCTCAGTCTTGTAATACTCTCTCAGTTTAGTAATACTCTCTCAGTTTAGTAATACTCTCTCAGTTTAGTAATATTCTCTCAGTTTAGTAATATTCCTTCAGCTCTCTCAGTTTAGTAATATTCTCTCAGTTTAGTAATACTCTCTCAGTTTAGTAATATTCTCTCAGTTTAGTAATACTCTCTCAGTTTAGTAATATTCTCTCAGTTTAGTAATATTCTCTCAGTTTAGTAATATTCCTTCAGCTCTCTCAGTTTAGTAATATTCTCTCAGTTTAGTAATATTCTCTCAGTTTAGTAATATTCTCTCAGTTTAGTAATACTCTCTCGGGTTAGTAATACTCTCTCAGTTTAGTAAAACTCTCTCAGTTTAGTAATACTCTCTCAGCTCTCTCAGTTTAGTAATACTCTCTCAGTTTAGTAACACTCTCTCAGTTTAGTAATACTCTCTCAGTTGAGTAATAATCTCTCAGTCTAGTAACACTCTCTCAGTTTAGTAATACTCTCTCAGTTTAGTAATATTCTCTCAGTTTAGTAATAATCTCTCAGTTTAGTAATAGTCTCTCAGTTTAGTAATACTCTCTCAGTTTAGTAATATTCTCTCAGTTTAGAAATATTCCTTCAGCTCTCTCAGTTTAGTAATATTCTCTCAGTTTAGTAATATTCTCTCAGTTTAGTAATACTCTCTCAGTTTAGTAATATTCTCTCAGTTTAGTAATACTCTCTCAGTTTAGTAATATTCTCTCAGTTTAGTAATATTCTCTCAGTTTAGTAATATTCCTTCAGCTCTCTCAGTTTAGTAATATTCTCTCAGTTTAGTAATATTCTCTCAGTTTAGCAATATTCGCTCAGTTTAGTAATACTCTCTCAGTCTAGTAATACTCTCTCAGTCTAGTAACACTCTCTCAGTTTAGTAATACTCTCTCAGTTTACTACTACTCTCTCAGTTTAGTAATATTCTCTCAGTTTAGTAATAATCTCTCAGGTCTCTCAGTTTAGTAATACTCTCTCAGTTTAGTAATATTCTCTCAGTTTAGTAATATTCTCTCAGTTTAGTAATATTCTCTCAGTTTAGTAATACTCTCTCGGGTTAGTAATACTCTCTCAGTTTAGTAAAACTCTCTCAGTTTAGTAATACTCTCTCAGTCTTGTAATACTCTCTCAGTTTAGTAATACTCTCTCGGGTTAGTAATACTCTCTCAGTTTAGTAATACTCTCTCAGTTTAGTAATATTTTCTCAGTTTAGTAATACTCTCTCAGTTTAGTAATACTCTCTCAGTTGAGTAATACTCTCTCAGTTTAGTAATGCTCTCTCAGTTTAGTAATACTCTCTCAGTTTAGTAATACTCTCTCAGTTTAGTAAAACTCTCTCAGTTTAGTAATACTCTCTCAGTTGAGTAATACTCTCTCAGTTTAGTAATACTCTCTCAGTTTAGTAATACTCTCTCAGTTTAGTAATACTCTCTCAGTTTAGTAAAACTCTCTCAGTTTAGTAATACTCTCTCAGTTTAGTAATACTCTCTCAGTTTAGTAAAACTCTCTCAGTTTAGTAAAACTCTCTCAGTTTAGTAATACTCTCTCAGTTGAGTAATACTCTCTCATTTGAGTAATAATCTCTCAGTTTAGTAATATTCTCTCAGTTTAGTAATATTCCTTCAGCTCTCTCAGTTTAGTAATATTCTCTCAGTTTAGTAATACTCTCTCAGTTTAGTAATATTCTCTCAGTTTAGTAATACTCTCTCAGTTTAGTAATATTCTCTCAGTTTAGTAATATTCTCTCAGTTTAGTAATATTCCTTCAGCTCTCTCAGTTTAGTAATATTCTCTCAGTTTAGTAATAATCTCTCAGTTTAGTAATAGTCTCTCAGTTTAGTAATACTCTCTCAGTTTAGTAATATTCTCTCAGTTTAGTAATATTCCTTCAGCTCTCTCAGTTTAGTAATATTCTCTCAGTTTAGTAATACTCTCTCAGTTTAGTAATATTCTCTCAGTTTAGTAATACTCTCTCAGTTTAGTAATATTCTCTCAGTTTAGTAATATTCTCTCAGTTTAGTAATATTCCTTCAGCTCTCTCAGTTTAGTAATACTCTCTCAGTTTAGTAATTTTCTCTTAGTTTAGCAATATTCGCTCAGTTTAGTAATACTCTCTCAGTTAAGTAATACTCTCTCAGTCTAGTAATACTCTCGCAGTCTAGTAACACTCTCTCAGTTTAGTAATATTCTCTCAGTTTAGCAATAATCTCTCAGTTTAGTAATAGTCTCTCAGTTTAGTAATACTCTCTCAGTTTAGTAATATTCTCTCAGTTTAGTAATATTCCTTCAGCTCTCTCAGTTTAGTAATATTCTCTCAGTTTAGTAATACTCTCTCAGTTTAGTAATATTCTCTCAGTTTAGTAATACTCTCTCAGTTTAGTAATATTCTCTCAGTTTAGTAATATTCTCTCAGTTTAGTAATATTCCTTCAGCTCTCTCAGTTTAGTAATACTCTCTCAGTTTAGTAATTTTCTCTTAGTTTAGCAATATTCGCTCAGTTTAGTAACACTCTCTCAGTCTAGTAACACTCTCTCAGTTTTGTTAAACTGTCTCAGTTTAGTAATACTCTCTCAGTTTAGTAATACTCTCTCATTTTAGTAATATTCTCTCAGTTTAGTAATATTCTCTCTCTCAGTTTAGTAATACTCTCTCAGTTTAGTAATATTCTCTCAGCTGTCTCAGTTTAGTAATACTCTCTCAGTTTAGTAATACTCTCTCAGTCTAGTAACACTCATTCAGTCTAGTAACACTCTCTCAGTTTTGTTAAACTGTCTCAGTTTAGTAATACTCTCTCAGTTTAGTAATATTCTCTCAGCTGTCTCAGTTTAGTAATACTCTCTCAGTTAAGTAATACTCTCTCAGTCTAGTAATACTCTCTCAGTCTAGTAACACTCTCTCAGTTTAGTAACACTCTCTCAGTTTAGTAATACTCTCTCAGTTTAGTAATACTCTCTCAGTTTAGTAATACTCTCTCAGTTTAGTAATACTCTCTCAGTTTAGTAATGCTCTCTCAGTTTAGTAATACTCTCTCAGTTTAGTAATACTCTCTCAGTTTAGTAATACTCTCTCAGTTTAGTAATACTCTCTCAGTTTAGTAACACTCTCTCAGTTTAGTAATACTCTCTCAGTTTAGTAATACTCTCTCAGTTTAGTAAAACTCTCTCAGTTTAGTAATACTCTCTCAGTTTAGTAATACTCTCTCAGTTTAGTAAAACTCTCTCAGTTTAGTAAAACTCTCTCAGTTTAGTAATACTCTCTCAGTTGAGTAATACTCTCTCAGTTGAGTAATAATCTCTCAGTTTAGTAATATTCTCTCAGTTTAGTAATATTCCTTCAGCTCTCTCAGTTTAGTAATATTCTCTCAGTTTAGTAATACTCTCTCAGTTTAGTAATATTCTCTCAGTTTAGTAATACTCTCTCAGTTTAGTAATATTCTCTCAGTTTAGTAATATTCTCTCAGTTTAGTAATATTCCTTCAGCTCTCTCAGTTTAGTAATATTCTCTCAGTTTAGTAATAATCTCTCAGTTTAGTAATAGTCTCTCAGTTTAGTAATACTCTCTCAGTTTAGTAATATTCTCTCAGTTAAGTAATATTCCTTCAGCTCTCTCAGTTTAGTAATATTCTCTCAGTTTAGTAATACTCTCTCAGTTTAGTAATATTCTCTCAGTTTAGTAATACTCTCTCAGTTTAGTAATATTCTCTCAGTTTAGTAATATTCTCTCAGTTTAGTAATATTCCTTCAGCTCTCTCAGTTTAGTAATACTCTCTCAGTTTAGTAATATTCTCTTAGTTTAGCAATATTCGCTCAGTTTAGTAATACTCTCTCAGTTAAGTAATACTCTCTCAGTCTAGTAATACTCTCGCAGTCTAGTAACACTCTCTCAGTTTAGTAATATTCTCTCAGTTTAGCAATATTCGCTCAGTTTAGTAATACTCTCTCAGTCTAGTAATACTCTCTCAGTCTAGTAACACTCTCTCAGTCTAGTAACACTCTCTCAGTTTAGTAAAACTCTCTCAGTTTAGTAATACTCTCTCAGTTTAGTAATACTCTCTCATTTTAGTAATATTCTCTCAGTTTAGTAATAATCAGTTTAGTAATACTCTCTCAGTTTAGTAATACTCTCTCAGTTTAGTAATATTCTCTCAGCTGTCTCAGTTTAGTAATACTCTCTCAGTCTAGTAATACTCTCTCAGTCTAGTAACACTCATTCAGTCTAGTAACACTCTCTCAGTTTAGTAATACTCTCTCAGTTTAGTAATATTCTCTCAGCTGTCTCAGTTTAGTAATACTCTCTCAGTTAAGTAATACTCTCTCAGTCTAGTAATACTCTCTCAGTCTAGTAACACTCATTCAGTCTAGTAACACTCATTCAGTCTAGTAACACTCTCTCAGTTTTGTTACACTGTCTCAGTTTAGTAATACTCTCTAAGTTGAGTAATAATCTCTCAGTCTAGTAACACTCTCTCAGTTTAGTAATATTCTCTCAGTTTAGTAATATTCGCTCAGTTTAGTAATACTCTCTCAGTTGAGTAATACTCTCTCAGTTGAGTAATACTCTCTCAGTTTAGTAATACTCTCTCAGTTTAGTAATATTCTCTCAGTTTAGTAATACTCTCTCAGTCTAGTAACACTCTCTCAGTTGAGTAATAATCTCTCAGTTTAGTCATATTCTCTCAGTTTAGTAATATTCTCTCAGCTCTCTCAGTTGAGTAATACTCTCTCAGTTTAGTAATATTCTCTCAGTTTAGTAACACTCTCTCAGTTTAGTAATAATCTCTCAGTTGAGTAATATTCTCTCAGTTTAGTAATACTCTCTCAGTTTAGTAATACTCTCTCGGTTGAGTAAAACTCTCTCAGTTGAGTAATACTCTCTCAGTCTGGTAATACTCTCTCAGTTGAGTAATATTCTCTCAGTTTAGTAACACTCTCTCAGTTGAGTAATACTCTCTCAATCTAGTAACACTCTCTCAGTTTAGTAATACTCTCTCAGTTTAGTAATATTTTCTCAGTTTAGTAATAATCTCTCAGGTCTCTCAGTTTAGTAATACTCTCTCAGTTTAGTAATATTCTCTCAGTTTAGTAATATTCTCTCAGTTTAGTAATATTCTCTCAGTTTAGTAATACTCTCTCGGGTTAGTAATACTCTCTCAGTTTAGTAAAACTCTCTCAGTTTAGTAATACTCTCTCAGTCTTGTAATACTCTCTCAGTTTAGTAATACTCTCTCAGTTTAGTAATACTCTCTCAGTTTAGTAATATTCCTTCTCTCTCAGTTTAGTAATACTCTCTCAGTTGAGTAATATTCTCTCAGTTTAGTAATACTCTCTCAGTTTAGTAATATCTCTCAGTTTAGTAATATTCTCTCAGTTTAGTAATATTCTCTCAGTTTAGTAATATTCCTTCAGCTCTCTCAGTTTAGTAATATTCTCTCAGTTTAGTAATATTCTCTCAGTTTAGTAATATTCTCTCAGTTTAGTAATACTCTCTCGGGTTAGTAATACTCTCTCAGTTTAGTAAAACTCTCTCAGTTTAGTAATACTCTCTCAGCTCTCTCAGTTTAGTAATACTCTCTCAGTTTAGTAACACTCTCTCAGTTTAGTAATACTCTCTCAGTTGAGTAATAATCTCTCAGTCTAGTAACACTCTCTCAGTTTAGTAATACTCTCTCAGTTTAGTAATATTCTCTCAGTTTAGTAATAATCTCTCAGTTTAGTAATAGTCTCTCAGTTTAGTAATACTCTCTCAGTTTAGTAATATTCTCTCAGTTTAGAAATATTCCTTCAGCTCTCTCAGTTTAGTAATATTCTCTCAGTTTAGTAATATTCTCTCAGTTTAGTAATACTCTCTCAGTTTAGTAATATTCTCTCAGTTTAGTAATACTCTCTCAGTTTAGTAATATTCTCTCAGTTTAGTAATATTCTCTCAGTTTAGTAATATTCCTTCAGCTTTCTCAGTTTAGTAATATTCTCTCAGTTTAGTAATATTCTCTCAGTTTAGCAATATTCGCTCAGTTTAGTAATACTCTCTCAGTCTAGTAATACTCTCTCAGTCTAGTAACACTCTCTCAGTTTAGTAATACTCTCTCAGTTTACTACTACTCTCTCAGTTTAGTAATATTCTCTCAGTTTAGTAATAATCTCTCAGGTCTCTCAGTTTAGTAATACTCTCTCAGTTTAGTAATATTCTCTCAGTTTAGTAATATTCTCTCAGTTTAGTAATATTCTCTCAGTTTAGTAATACTCTCTCGGGTTAGTAATACTCTCTCAGTTTAGTAAAACTCTCTCAGTTTAGTAATACTCTCTCAGTCTTGTAATACTCTCTCAGTTTAGTAATACTCTCTCGGGTTAGTAATACTCTCTCGGGTTAGTAATACTCTCTCAGTTTAGTAATACTCTCTCAGTTTAGTAATATTCTCTCAGTTTAGTAATACTCTCTCAGGTTAGTAATACTCTCTCAGTTGAGTAATACTCTCTCAGTTTAGTAATACTCTCTCAGTTTAGTAATACTCTCTCAGTTTAGTAATACTCTCTCAGTTTAGTAAAACTCTCTCAGTTTAGTAATACTCTCTCAGTTGAGTAATAATCTCTCAGTTGAGTAATAATCTCTCAGTCTAGTAACACTCTCTCAGTTTAGTAATATTCTCTCAGTTTAGTAATATTCGCTCAGTTTAGTAATAGTCTCTCAGTTGAGTAATACTCTCTCAGCTGTCTCAGTTTAGTAATACTCTCTCAGTTAATACTCTCTCAGTCTAGTAATACTCTCTCAGTCTAGTAACACTCATTCAGTCTAGTAACACTCTCTCAGTTTTGTTAAACTGTCTCAGTTTAGTAATACTCTCTAAGTTGAGTAATAATCTCTCAGTCTAGTAACACTCTCTCAGTTTAGTAATATTCTCTCAGTTTAGTAATATTCGCTCAGTTTAGTAATACTCTCTCAGTTGAGTAATACTCTCTCAGTTGAGTAATACTCTCTCAGTTTAGTAATACTCTCTCAGTTTAGTAATATTCTCTCAGTTTAGTAATACTCTCTCAGTCTAGTAACACTCTCTGTTGAGTAATAATCTCTCAGTTTAGTCATATTCTCTCAGTTTAGTAATATTCTCTCAGCTCTCTCAGTTGAGTAATACTCTCTCAGTTTAGTAATATTCTCTCAGTTTAGTAACACTCTCTCAGTTTAGTAATAATCTCTCAGTTGAGTAATATTCTCTCAGTTTAGTACTACTGTCTCAGTTTAGTAATACTCTCTCGGTTGAGTAATACTCTCTCAGTCTGGTAATACTCTCTCAGTCTGGTAATACTCTCTCAGTTGAGTAATATTCTCTCAGTTTAGTAACACTCTCTCAGTTGAGTAATACTCTCTCAATCTAGTAACACTCTCTCAGTTTAGTAATACTCTCTCAGTTTAGTAATATTTTCTCAGTTTAGTAATAATCTCTCAGGTCTCTCAGTTTAGTAATACTCTCTCAGTCTTGTAATACTCTCTCAGTTTAGTAATACTCTCTCAGTTTAGTAATACTCTCTCAGTTTAGTAATATTCTCTCAGTTTAGTAATATTCCTTCAGCTCTCTCAGTTTAGTAATATTCTCTCAGTTTAGTAATACTCTCTCAGTTTAGTAATATTCTCTCAGTTTAGTAATACTCTCTCAGTTTAGTAATATTCTCTCAGTTTAGTAATATTCCTTCAGCTCTCTCAGTTTAGTAATATTCTCTCAGTTTAGTAATATTCTCTCAGTTTAGTAATATTCTCTCAGTTTAGTAATACTCTCTCGGGTTAGTAATACTCTCTCAGTTTAGTAAAACTCTCTCAGTTTAGTAATACTCTCTCAGCTCTCTCAGTTTAGTAATACTCTCTCAGTTTAGTAACACTCTCTCAGTTTAGTAATACTCTCTCAGTTGAGTAATAATCTCTCAGTCTAGTAACACTCTCTCAGTTTAGTAATACCCTCTCAGTTTAGTAATATTCTCTCAGTTTAGTAATAATCTCTCAGTTTAGTAATAGTCTCTCAGTTTAGTAATACTCTCTCAGTTTAGTAATATTCTCTCAGTTTAGAAATATTCCTTCAGCTCTCTCAGTTTAGTAATATTCTCTCAGTTTAGTAATATTCTCTCAGTTTAGTAATACTCTCTCAGTTTAGTAATATTCTCTCAGTTTAGTAATACTCTCTCAGTTTAGTAATATTCTCTCAGTTTAGTAATATTCTCTCAGTTTAGTAATATTCCTTCAGCTTTCTCAGTTTAGTAATATTCTCTCAGTTTAGTAATATTCTCTCAGTTTAGCAATATTCGCTCAGTTTAGTAATACTCTCTCAGTCTAGTAATACTCTCTCAGTCTAGTAACACTCTCTCAGTTTAGTAATACTCTCTCAGTTTACTACTACTCTCTCAGTTTAGTAATATTCTCTCAGTTTAGTAATAATCTCTCAGGTCTCTCAGTTTAGTAATACTCTCTCAGTTTAGTAATATTCTCTCAGTTTAGTAATATTCTCTCAGTTTAGTAATATTCTCTCAGTTTAGTAATACTCTCTCGGGTTAGTAATACTCTCTCAGTTTAGTAAAACTCTCTCAGTTTAGTAATACTCTCTCAGTCTTGTAATACTCTCTCAGTTTAGTAATACTCTCTCGGGTTAGTAATACTCTCTCGGGTTAGTAATACTCTCTCAGTTTAGTAATACTCTCTCAGTTTAGTAATATTTTCTCAGTTTAGTAATACTCTCTCAGTTTAGTAATACTCTCTCAGTTGAGTAATACTCTCTCAGTTTAGTAATGCTCTCTCAGTTTAGTAATACTCTCTCAGTTTAGTAATACTCTCTCAGTTTAGTAAAACTCTCTCAGTTTAGTAATACTCTCTCAGTTGAGTAATAATCTCTCAGTTGAGTAATAATCTCTCAGTCTAGTAACACTCTCTCAGTTTAGTAATATTCTCTCAGTTTAGTAATATTCGCTCAGTTTAGTAATACTCTCTCAGTTGAGTAATACTCTCTCAGCTGTCTCAGTTTAGTAATACTCTCTCAGTTAAGTAATACTCTCTCAGTCTAGTAATACTCTCTCAGTCTAGTAACACTCATTCAGTCTAGTAACACTCTCTCAGTTTTGTTAAACTGTCTCAGTTTAGTAATACTCTCTAAGTTGAGTAATAATCTCTCAGTCTAGTAACACTCTCTCAGTTTAGTAATATTCTCTCAGTTTAGTAATATTCGCTCAGTTTAGTAATACTCTCTCAGTTGAGTAATACTCTCTCAGTTGAGTAATACTCTCTCAGTTTAGTAATACTCTCTCAGTTTAGTAATATTCTCTCAGTTTAGTAATACTCTCTCAGTCTAGTAACACTCTCTCAGTTGAGTAATAATCTCTCAGTTTAGTCATATTCTCTCAGTTTAGTAATATTCTCTCAGCTCTCTCAGTTGAGTAATACTCTCTCAGTTTAGTAATATTCTCTCAGTTTAGTAACACTCTCTCAGTTTAGTAATAATCTCTCAGTTGAGTAATATTCTCTCAGTTTAGTAATACTCTCTCAGTTTAGTAATACTCTCTCGGTTGAGTAATACTCTCTCAGTCTGGTAATACTCTCTCAGTCTGGTAATACTCTCTCAGTTGAGTAATATTCTCTCAGTTTAGTAACACTCTCTCAGTTGAGTAATACTCTCTCAGTCTAGTAACACTCTCTCAGTTTAGTAATACTCTCTCAGTTTAGTAATATTCTCTCAGTTTAGTAATAATCTCTCAGTTTAGTAATAATCTCTCAGTTTAGTAATAGTCTCTCAGTTTAGTAATACTCTCTCAGTTTAGTAATATTCTCTCAGTTTAGAAATATTCCTTCAGCTCTCTCAGTTTAGTAATATTCTCTCAGTTTAGTAATACTCTCTCAGTTTAGTAATATTCTCTCAGTTTAGTAATATTCTCTCAGTTTAGTAATACTCTCTCAGTTTAGTAATATTCTCTCAGTTTAGTAATATTCTCTCAGTTTAGTAATATTCCTTCAGCTTTCTCAGTTTAGTAATATTCTCTCAGTTTAGTAATATTCTCTCAGTTTAGTAATATTCGCTCAGTTTAGTAATACTCTCTCAGTCTAGTAATATTCTCTCAGTTTAGTAATACTCTCTCAGTTTAGTAATATTCTCTCAGTTTAGTAATATTCTCTCAGTTTAGTAATATTCCTTCAGCTTTCTCAGTTTAGTAATATTCTCTCAGTTTAGTAATATTCTCTCAGTTTAGCAATATTCGCTCAGTTTAGTAATACTCTCTCAGTCTAGTAATACTCTCTCAGTCTAGTAACACTCTCTCAGTCTAGTAACACTCTCTCAGTTTAGTAATACTCTCTCAGTTTACTACTACTCTCTCAGTAGTAATATTCTCTCAGTTTAGTAATAATCTCTCAGGTCTCTCAGTTTAGTAATACTCTCTCAGTTTAGTAATATTCTCTCAGTTTAGTAATATTCTCTCAGTTTAGTAATATTCTCTCAGTTTAGTAATACTCTCTCGGGTTAGTAATACTCTCTCAGTTTAGTAAAACTCTCTCAGTTTAGTAATACTCTCTCAGTCTTGTAATACTCTCTCAGTTTAGTAATACTCTCTCGGGTTAGTAATACTCTCTCGGGTTAGTAATACTCTCTCAGTTTAGTAATACTCTCTCAGTTTAGTAATATTTTCTCAGTTTAGTAATACTCTCTCAGTTTAGTAATACTCTCTCAGTTTAGTAATACTCTCTCAGTTTAGTAATGCTCTCTCAGTTTAGTAATACTCTCTCAGTTTAGTAATACTCTCTCAGTTTAGTAATACTCTCTCAGTTTAGTAATACTCTCTCAGTTGAGTAATAATCTCTCAGTTGAGTAATAATCTCTCAGTCTAGTAACACTCTCTCAGTTTAGTAATATTCTCTCAGTTTAGTAATATTCGCTCAGTTTAGTAATACTCTCTCAGTTGAGTAATACTCTCTCAGTTGAGTAATACTCTCTCAGTTTAGTAATACTCTCTCAGTTTAGTAATACTCTCTCAGTTTAGTAATACTCTCTCAGTTTAGTAATACTCTCTCAGTTGAGTAATAATCTCTCAGTTTAGTCATATTCTCTCAGTTTAGTAATATTCTCTCAGCTCTCTCAGTTGAGTAATACTCTCTCAGTTTAGTAATATTCTCTCAGTTTAGTAACACTCTCTCAGTTTAGTAATAATCTCTCAGTTGAGTAATATTCTCTCAGTTTAGTAATACTCTCTCAGTTTAGTAATACTCTCTCAGTTTAGTAAAACTCTCTCAGTTGAGTAATACTCTCTCAGTTTGGTAATACTCTCTCAGTTGAGTAATAATC
The DNA here is from genome assembly GCF_045679555.1 of Salvelinus alpinus. NCBI lineage: Eukaryota > Metazoa > Chordata > Actinopteri > Salmoniformes > Salmonidae > Salvelinus > Salvelinus alpinus. The sequence goes on along the minus strand of NC_092108.1, from coordinate 1,677,545 downwards.
TCTCAGTTTAGTAATACTCTCTCAGTTTAGTAATACTCTCTCAGTTTAGTAACACTCTCTCAGTTTAGTAATACTCTCTCAGTTTAGTAATATTTTCTCAGTTTAGTAATAATCTCTCAGGTCTCTCAGTTTAGTAATACTCTCTCAGTTTAGTAATATTCTCTCAGTTTAGTAATATTCTCTCAGTTTAGTAATATTCTCTCAGTTTAGTAATACTCTCTCGGGTTAGTAATACTCTCTCAGTTTAGTAAAACTCTCTCAGTTTAGTAATACTCTCTCAGTCTTGTAATACTCTCTCAGTTTAGTAATACTCTCTCAGTTTAGTAATACTCTCTCAGTTTAGTAATATTCTCTCAGTTTAGTAATATTCCTTCAGCTCTCTCAGTTTAGTAATATTCTCTCAGTTTAGTAATACTCTCTCAGTTTAGTAATATTCTCTCAGTTTAGTAATACTCTCTCAGTTTAGTAATATTCTCTCAGTTTAGTAATATTCTCTCAGTTTAGTAATATTCCTTCAGCTCTCTCAGTTTAGTAATATTCTCTCAGTTTAGTAATATTCTCTCAGTTTAGTAATACTCTCTCGGGTTAGTAATACTCTCTCAGTTTAGTAAAACTCTCTCAGTTTAGTAATACTCTCTCAGCTCTCTCAGTTTAGTAATACTCTCTCAGTTTAGTAACACTCTCTCAGTTTAGTAATACTCTCTCAGTTGAGTAATAATCTCTCAGTCTAGTAACACTCTCTCAGTTTAGTAATACTCTCTCAGTTTAGTAATATTCTCTCAGTTTAGTAATAATCTCTCAGTTTAGTAATAGTCTCTCAGTTTAGTAATACTCTCTCAGTTTAGTAATATTCTCTCAGTTTAGTAATACTCTCTCAGTTTAGTAATATTCTCTCAGTTTAGTAATAATCTCTCAGTTTAGTAATAGTCTCTCAGTTTAGTAATACTCTCTCAGTTTAGTAATATTCTCTCAGTTTAGACATATTCCTTCAGCTCTCTCAGTTTAGTAATATTCTCTCAGTTTAGTAATATTCTCTCAGTTTAGTAATACTCTCTCAGTTTAGTAATATTCTCTCAGTTTAGTAATACTCTCTCAGTTTAGTAATATTCTCTCAGTTTAGTAATATTCTCTCAGTTTAGTAATATTCCTTCAGCTTTCACAGTTTAGTAATATTCTCTCAGTTTAGTAATATTCTCTCAGTTTAGCAATATTCGCTCAGTTTAGTAATACTCTCTCAGTCTAGTAATACTCTCTCAGTCTAGTAACACTCTCTCAGTTTAGTAATACTCTCTCAGTTTACTACTACTCTCTCAGTTTAGTAATATTCTCTCAGTTTAGTAATAATCTCTCAGGTCTCTCAGTTTAGTAATACTCTCTCAGTTTAGTAATATTCTCTCAGTTTAGTAATATTCTCTCAGTTTAGTAATATTCTCTCAGTTTAGTAATACTCTCTCGGGTTAGTAATACTCTCTCAGTTTAGTAAAACTCTCTCAGTTTAGTAATACTCTCTCAGTCTTGTAATACTCTCTCAGTTTAGTAATACTCTCTCGGGTTAGTAATACTCTCTCGGGTTAGTAATACTCTCTCAGTTTAGTAATACTCTCTCAGTTTAGTAATATTTTCTCAGTTTAGTAATACTCTCTCAGTTTAGTAATACTCTCTCAGTTGAGTAATACTCTCTCAGTTTAGTAATACTCTCTCAGTTTAGTAATACTCTCTCAGTTTAGTAATACTCTCTCAGTTTAGTAAAACTCTCTCAGTTTAGTAATACTCTCTCAGTTGAGTAATAATCTCTCAGTTGAGTAATAATCTCTCAGTCTAGTAACACTCTCTCAGTTTAGTAATATTCTCTCAGTTTAGTAATATTCGCTCAGTTTAGTAATACTCTCTCAGTTGAGTAATACTCTCTCAGTTTAGTAATACTCTCTCAGTTTAGTAATACTCTCTCAGTTTAGTAATACTCTCTCAGTTTAGTAAAACTCTCTCAGTTTAGTAATACTCTCTAAGTTGAGTAATAATCTCTCAGTTGAGTAATAATCTCTCAGTCTAGTAACACTCTCTCAGTTTAGTAATACTCTCTCAGTTTAGTAATATTCTCTCAGTTTAGTATTAATCTCTCAGTTTAGTAATAGTCTCTCAGTTTAGTAATACTCTCTCAGTTTAGTAATATTCTCTCAGTTTAGTAATACTCTCTTAGTTTAGTAATATTCTCTCAGTTTAGTAATACTCTCTCAGTTTAGTAATATTCTCTCAGTTTAGTAATACTCTCTCAGTTTAGTAATATTCTCTCAGTTTAGTAATATTCTCTCAGTTTAGTAATATTCCTTCAGCTCTCTCAGTTTAGTAATATTCTCTCAGTTTAGTAATATTCTCTCAGTTTAGTAATACTCTCTCGGGTTAGTAATACTCTCTCAGTTTAGTAAAACTCTCTCAGTTTAGTAATACTCTCTCAGTCTTGTAATACTCTCTCAGCTCTCTCAGTTTAGTAATACTCTCTCAGTTTAGTAACACTCTCTCAGTTTAGTAATACTCTCTCAGTTTAGTAATACTGTCTCAGTTTAGTCATATTCTCTCAGTTTAGTAATATTCCTTCAGCTCTCTCAGTTTAGTAATATTCTCTCAGTTTAGTAATACTCTCTCAGTTTAGTAATATTCCTTCAGCTTTCACAGTTTAGTAATATTCTCTCAGTTTAGTAATATTCTCTCAGTTTAGCAATATTCGCTCAGTTTAGTAATACTCTCTCAGTCTAGTAATACTCTCTCAGTCTAGTAACACTCTCTCAGTTTAGTAATACTCTCTCAGTTTACTACTACTCTCTCAGTTTAGTAATATTCTCTCAGTTTAGTAATAATCTCTCAGGTCTCTCAGTTTAGTAATACTCTCTCAGTTTAGTAATATTCTCTCAGTTTAGTAATATTCTCTCAGTTTAGTAATATTCTCTCAGTTTAGTAATACTCTCTCGGGTTAGTAATACTCTCTCAGTTTAGTAAAACTCTCTCAGTTTAGTAATACTCTCTCAGTCTTGTAATACTCTCTCAGTTTAGTAATACTCTCTCGGGTTAGTAATACTCTCTCGGGTTAGTAATACTCTCTCAGTTTAGTAATACTCTCTCAGTTTAGTAATATTTTCTCAGTTTAGTAATACTCTCTCAGTTTAGTAATACTCTCTCAGTTGAGTAATACTCTCTCAGTTTAGTAATGCTCTCTCAGTTTAAGTAATACTCTCTCAGTTTAGTAATACTCTCTCAGTTTAGTAAAACTCTCTCAGTTTAGTAATACTCTCTCAGTTGAGTAATAATCTCTCAGTTGAGTAATAATCTCTCAGTCTAGTAACACTCTCTCAGTTTAGTAATATTCTCTCAGTTTAGTAATATTCGCTCAGTTTAGTAATACTCTCTCAGTTGAGTAATACTCTCTCAGTTTAGTAATACTCTCTCAGTTTAGTAATACTCTCTCAGTTTAGTAATACTCTCTCAGTTTAGTAAAACTCTCTCAGTTTAGTAATACTCTCTAAGTTGAGTAATACTCTCTCAGTTGAGTAATAATCTCTCAGTCTAGTAACACTCTCTCAGTTTAGTAATACTCTCTCAGTTTAGTAATATTCTCTCAGTTTAGTAATAATCTCTCAGTTTAGTAATAGTCTCTCAGTTTAGTAATACTCTCTCAGTTTAGTAATATTCTCTCAGTTTAGTAATATTCCTTCAGCTCTCTCAGTTTAGTAATATTCTCTCAGTTTAGTAATACTCTCTCAGTTTAGTAATATTCTCTCAGTTTAGTAATACTCTCTCAGTTTAGTAATATTCTCTCAGTTTAGTAATATTCTCTCAGTTTAGTAATATTCCTTCAGCTCTCTCAGTTTAGTAATATTCTCTCAGTTTAGTAATATTCTCTCAGTTTAGTAATACTCTCTCGGGTTAGTAATACTCTCTCAGTTTAGTAAAACTCTCTCAGTTTAGTAATACTCTCTCAGTCTTGTAATACTCTCTCAGCTCTCTCAGTTTAGTAATACTCTCTCAGTTTAGTAACACTCTCTCAGTTTAGTAATACTCTCTCAGTTTAGTAATACTCTCTCAGTTTAGTCATATTCTCTCAGTTTAGTAATATTCCTTCAGCTCTCTCAGTTTAGTAATATTCTCTCAGTTTAGTAATACTCTCTCAGTTTAGTAATACTCTCTCAGTTGAGTTATACTCTCTCAGTTGAGTTATACTCTCTCAGTTTAGTAATACTCTTTCAGTTTAGTAATATTCTCTCAGTTTAGTAACACTCTCTCAGTTGAGTAATACTCTCTCAGTTGAGTAATACTCTCTCAGTTTAGTAATACTCTCTCAGTTGAGTAATATTCTCTCAGTTTAGTAACACTTTCTCAGTTTAGTAATAATCTCTCAGTTGAGTAATACTCTCTCAGTTTAGTAATATTCTCTCAGTTTAGTAATAATCTCTCAGGTCTCTCAGTTTAGTAATACTCTCTCAGTTTAGTAATATTTTCTCAGTTTAGTAATATTCTCTCAGTTTAGTAATACTCTCTCAGTTGAGTAATACTCTCTCAGTCTAGTAATACTCTCTCAGTTTAGTAATACTCTCTCAGTTTAGTAATACTCTCTCAGTTTAGTAATATTCTCTCAGTTTAGTAATACTCTCTCAGGTCAGTTTACTAATACTCTCTCAGTTTAGTAATATTCTCTCAGTTTAGTAATATTCGCTCAGTTTAGTAATACTCTCTCAGTTTAGTAATACTCTCTCAGTTTAGTAATACTCTCTCAGTTTAGTAATACTCTCTCAGTTTAGTAATACTCTCTCAGTTTAGTAAAACTCTCTCAGTTTAGTAATACTCTCTCAGTTGAGTAATACTCTCTCAGTTGAGTAATAATCTCTCAGTCTAGTAACACTCTCTCAGTTTAGTAATACTCTCTCAGTTTAGTAATATTCTCTCAGTTTAGTAATAATCTCTCAGTTTAGTAATAGTCTCTCAGTTTAGTAATACTCTCTCAGTTTAGTAATATTCTCTCAGTTTAGTAATATTCCTTCAGCTCTCTCAGTTTAGTAATATTCTCTCAGTTTAGTAATACTCTCTCAGTTTAGTAATATTCTCTCAGTTTAGTAATACTCTCTCAGTTTAGTAATATTCTCTCAGTTTAGTAATATTCTCTCAGTTTAGTAATATTCCTTCAGCTCTCTCAGTTTAGTAATACTCTCTCAGTTTAGTAATATTCTCTTAGTTTAGCAATATTCGCTCAGTTTAGTAATACTCTCTCAGTTAAGTAATACTCTCTCAGTCTAGTAATACTCTCGCAGTCTAGTAACACTCTCTCAGTTTAGTAATATTCTCTCAGTTTAGCAATATTCGCTCAGTTTAGTAATACTCTCTCAGTCTAGTAATACTCTCTCAGTCTAGTAATACTCTCTCAGTCTAGTAACACTCTCTCAGTTTAGTTAACACTCTCTCAGTTTTGTTAAACTGTCTCAGTTTAGTAATACTCTCTCAGTTTAGTAATACTCTCTCAGTTTAGTAATATTCTCTCAGTTTAGTAATATTCTCTCAGCTCTCTCAGTTTAGTAATACTCTCTCAGTTTAGTAATATTCTCTCAGCTGTCTCAGTTTAGTAATACTCTCTCAGTTAAGTAATACTCTCTCAGTCTAGTAATACTCTCTCAGTCTAGTAACACTCATTCAGTCTAGTAACACTCTCTCAGTTTTGTTAAACTGTCTCAGTTTAGTAATACTCTCTCAGTTTAGTAATACTCTCTCAGTTTAGTAATATTCTCTCAGTTTAGTAATACTCTCTCAGTTTAGTAATACTCTCTCAGTTTAGTAATATTCTCTCAGTTTAGTAATAATCTCTCAGTTTAGTAATAGTCTCTCAGTTTAGTAATACTCTCTCAGTTTAGTAATATTCTCTCAGTTTAGTAATATTCCTTCAGCTCTCTCAGTTTAGTAATATTCTCTCAGTTTAGTAATACTCTCTCAGTTTAGTAATACTCTCTCAGTTTAGTAATATTCTCTCAGTTTAGTAATACTCTCTCAGTTTAGTAATATTCTCTCAGTTTAGTAATATTCTCTCAGTTTAGTAATACTCTCTCAGTTTAGTAATATTCTCTCAGTTTAGTAATACTCTCTCAGTTTAGTAATACTCTCTCAGTTTAGTAATACTCTCTCAGTTTAGTAATATTCTCTCAGTTTAGTAATACTCTCTCAGTTTAGTAATATTCTCTCAGTTTAGTAATACTCTCTCAGTTTAGTAATATTCTCTCAGTTTAGTAATACTCTCTCAGTTTAGTAATATTCTCTCAGTTTAGTAATATTCTCTCAGTTTAGTAATATTCCTTCAGCGCTCTCAGTTTAGTAATACTCTCTCAGTTTAGTAATACTCTCTCAGTTTAGTAATATTCTCTCAGTTTAGTAATATTCTCTCAGTTTAGTAATACTCTCTCAGTCTAGTAACACTCTCTCAGTTGAGTGATACTCTCTCAGTTTACTACTACTCTCTCAATTTAGGAATATTCTCTCAGTTTAGTAAAACTCTCTCAGTTTAGTAATACTCTCTCAGTTGAGTAATAATCTCTCAGTTTAGTCATATTCTCTCAGTTTAGTAATATTCTCTCAGCTCTCTCAGTTGAGTAATACTCTCTCAGTTTAGTAATATTCTCTCAGTTTAGTAACACTCTCTCAGTTTAGTAATAATCTCTCAGTTGAGTAATATTCTCTCAGTTTAGTAATACTCTCTCAGTTTAGTAATACTCTCTCGGTTGAGTAAAACTCTCTCAGTTGAGTAATACTCTCTCAGTCTGGTAATACTCTCTCAGTTTAGTAATACTCTCTCAGTTTAGTAATACTCTCTCAGTTTAGTAATACTCTCTCAGTTTAGTAATACTCTCTCAGTTTAGTAATACTCTCTCAGTTTAGTAATATTCTCTCAGTTTAGTAATATTCTCTCCGTTTAGTAATACTCTCTCAGTTTAGTAATACTCTCTCGGTTTAGTAATACTCTCTCAGTTTAGTAATACTCTCTCAGTTTAGTAATATTCTCTCAGTTTAGTAATATTCTCTCAGTTTAGTAATACTCTCTCGGGTTAGTAATACTCTCTCAGTTTAGTAAAACTCTCTCAGTTTAGTAATACTCTCTCAGTCTTGTAATACTCTCTCAGCTCTCTCAGTTTAGTAATACTCTCTCAGTTTAGTAACACTCTCTCAGTTTAGTAATACTCTCTCAGTTTAGTAATACTGTCTCAGTTTAGTCATATTCTCTCAGTTTAGTAATATTCCTTCAGCTCTCTCAGTTTAGTAATATTCTCTCAGTTTAGTAATACTCTCTCAGTTTAGTAATACTCTCTCAGTTGAGTTATACTCTCTCAGTTTAGTAATACTCTTTCAGTTTAGTAATATTCTCTCAGTTTAGTAATACTCTCTCAGTTGAGTAATACTCTCTCAGTTGAGTAATACTCTCTCAGTTTAGTAATACTCTCTCAGTTGAGTAATATTCTCTCAGTTTAGTAACACTTTCTCAGTTTAGTAATAATCTCTCAGTTGAGTAATACTCTCTCAGTTTAGTAATATTCTCTCAGTTTAGTAATAATCTCTCAGGTCTCTCAGTTTAGTAATACTCTCTCAGTTTAGTAATATTTTCTCAGTTTAGTAATATTCTCTCAGTTTAGTAATACTCTCTCAGTTGAGTAATACTCTCTCAGTCTGGTAATACTCTCTCAGTTTAGTAATACTCTCTCAGTTTAGTAATATTCTCTCAGTTTAGTAATATTCTCTCAGTTTAGTAATACTCTCTCAGTAATATTCTCTCAGTTTACTAATACTCTCTCAGTTTAGTAATATTCTCTCAGTTTAGTAATATTCGCTCAGTTTAGTAATACTCTCTCAGTTTAGTAATACTCTCTCAGTTTAGTAATACTCTCTCAGTTTAGTAATATTCTCTCAGTTTAGTAATACTCTCTCAGTTTAGTAAAACTCTCTCAGTTTAGTAATACTCTCTCAGTTGAGTAATACTCTCTCAGTTGAGTAATAATCTCTCAGTCTAGTAACACTCTCTCAGTTTAGTAATACTCTCTCAGTTTAGTAATATTCTCTCAGTTTAGTAATAATCTCTCAGTTTAGTAATAGTCTCTCAGTTTAGTAATACTCTCTCAGTTTAGTAATATTCTCTCAGTTTAGTAATATTCCTTCAGCTCTCTCAGTTTAGTAATATTCTCTCAGTTTAGTAATACTCTCTCAGTTTAGTAATATTCTCTCAGTTTAGTAATACTCTCTCAGTTTAGTAATATTCTCTCAGTTTAGTAATATTCTCTCAGTTTAGTAATATTCCTTCAGCTCTCTCAGTTTAGTAATACTCTCTCAGTTTAGTAATATTCTCTTAGTTTAGCAATATTCGCTCATTTTAGTAATACTCTCTCAGTTAAGTAATACTCTCTCAGTCTAGTAATACTCTCGCAGTCTAGTAACACTCTCTCAGTTTAGTAATATTCTCTCAGTTTAGCAATATTCGCTCAGTTTAGTAATACTCTCTCAGTCTAGTAATACTCTCTCAGTCTAGTAATACTCTCTCAGTCTAGTAACACTCTCTCAGTTTAGTTAACACTCTCTCAGTTTTGTTAAACTGTCTCAGTTTAGTAATACTCTCTCAGTTTAGTAATACTCTCTCAGTTTAGTAATATTCTCTCAGTTTAGTAATATTCTCTCAGCTCTCTCAGTTTAGTAATACTCTCTCAGTTTAGTAATATTCTCTCAGCTGTCTCAGTTTAGTAATACTCTCTCAGTTAAGTAATACTCTCTCAGTCTAGTAATACTCTCTCAGTCTAGTAACACTCATTCAGTCTAGTAACACTCTCTCAGTTTTGTTAAACTGTCTCAGTTTAGTAATACTCTCTCAGTTTAGTAATATTCTCTCAGCTGTCTCAGTTTAGTAATACTCTCTCAGTTAAGTAATACTCTCTCAGTCTAGTAATACTCTCTCAGTTTAGTAATATTCTCTCAGTTTAGTAATAATCTCTCAGTTTAGTAATAGTCTCTCAGTTTAGTAATAATCTCTCAGTTTAGAAATATTCTCTCAGTTTAGAAATATTCCTTCAGCTCTCTCAGTTTAGTAATATTCTCTCAGTTTAGTAATATTCTCTCAGTTTAGTAATACTCTCTCAGTTTAGTAATATTCTCTCAGTTTAGTAATACTCTCTCAGTTTAGTAATATTCTCTCAGTTTAGTAATATTCTCTCAGTTTAGTAATACTCTCTCAGTTTAGTAATATTCTCTCAGTTTAGTAATACTCTCTCAGTTTAGTAATATTCTCTCAGTTTAGTAATACTCTCTCAGTTTAGTAATATTCTCTCAGTTTAGTAATATTCTCTCAGTTTAGTAATATTCTCTCAGTTTAGTAATATTCTCTCAGTTTAGTAATACTCTCTCAGTTTAGTAATATTCTCTCAGTTTAGTAATATTCTCTCAGTTTAGTAATATTCCTTCAGCGCTCTCAGTTTAGTAATACTCTCTCAGTTTAGTAATACTCTCTCAGTTTAGTAATATTCTCTCAGTTTAGTAATATTCTCTCAGTTTAGTAATACTCTCTCAGTCTAGTAACACTCTCTCAGTTGAGTGATACTCTCTCAGTTTACTACTACTCTCTCAATTTAGGAATATTCTCTCAGTTTAGTAAAACTCTCTCAGTTTAGTAATACTCTCTCAGTTGAGTAATAATCTCTCAGTTTAGTCATATTCTCTCAGTTTAGTAATATTCTCTCAGCTCTCTCAGTTGAGTAATACTCTCTCAGTTTAGTAATATTCTCTCAGTTTAGTAACACTCTCTCAGTTTAGTAATAATCTCTCAGTTGAGTAATATTCTCTCAGTTTAGTAATACTCTCTCAGTTTAGTAATACTCTCTCAGTTGAGTAAAACTCTCTCAGTTGAGTAATACTCTCTCAGTCTGGTAATACTCTCTCAGTTGAGTAATATTCTCTCAGTTTAGTAATACTCTCTCAGTTTAGTAATACTCTCTCAGTCTAGTAACACTCTCTCAGTTTAGTAATACTCTCTCAGTTTAGTAATATTCTCTCAGTTTAGTAATATTCTCTCCGTTGAGTAATACTCTCTCAGTTTAGTAATACTCTCTCAGTTTAGTAATATTCTCTCAGTTTAGTAATACTCTCTCAGTTTAGTAATATTCTCTCAGTTTAGTAATATTCTCTCAGTTTAGTAATACTCTCTCAGTCTAGTAACACTCTCTCAGTTGAGTGATACTCTCTCAGTTTACTACTACTCTCTCAATTTAGGAATATTCTCTCAGTTTAGTAAAACTCTCTCAGTTTAGTAATACTCTCTCAGTTGAGTAATAATCTCTCAGTTTAGTCATATTCTCTCAGTTTAGTAATATTCTCTCAGCTCTCTCAGTTGAGTAATACTCTCTCAGTTTAGTAATATTCTCTCAGTTTAGTAACACTCTCTCAGTTTAGTAATAATCTCTCAGTTGAGTAATATTCTCTCAGTTTAGTAATACTCTCTCAGTTTAGTAATACTCTCTCGGTTGAGTAAAACTCTCTCAGTTGAGTAATACTCTCTCAGTCTGGTAATACTCTCTCAGTTGAGTAATATTCTCTCAGTTTAGTAACACTCTCTCAGTTGAGTAATACTCTCTCAATCTAGTAACACTCTCTCAGTTTAGTAATACTCTCTCAGTTTAGTAATATTTTCTCAGTTTAGTAATATTCTCTCCGTTGAGTAATACTCTCTCAGTTTAGTAATACTCTCTCGGTTGAGTAATATTCTCTCAGTTTAGTAATACTCTCTCAGTTTAGTAATATTCTCTCAGTTTAGTAATATTCGCTCAGTTTAGTAATATTCGCTCAGTTTAGTAATATTCTCTCAGTTTAGTAATACTCTCTCGGGTTAGTCATATTCTCTCAGCTCTCTCAGTTTAGTAATATTCTCTCAGTTTAGTGATACTCTCTCGGGTTAGTAATACTCACTCAGTTTAGTAAAACTCTCTCAGTTTAGTAATACTCTCTCAGTCTTGTAATACTCTCTCAGCTCTCTCAGTTTAGTAATACTCTCTCAGTTCAGTAACACTCTCTCAGTTTAGTAATACTCTCTCCGTCTAGTAACACTCTCTCAGTTTAGTAACACTCTCTCAGTTTAGTAATACTCTCTCAGTTTAGTAATACTCTCTCAGTTGAGTAATAATCTCTCAGTTTAGTAACACTCTCTCAGTTGAGTAATACACTCTCAGTTGAGTAATACTCTCTCAGTTTAGTAACACTCTCTCAGTCTAGTAACACTCTCTCAGTTTAGTAATACTCTCTCAGTTTACTACTACTCTCTCAGTTTAGTAATACTCTCTCAGTTTAGTAACACTCTCTCAGTTTAGTAAAACTCTCTCAGTTTAGTAATACTCTCTCAGTTGAGTAATAATCTCTCCGTTGAGTAATACTCTATTAGTTTAGTAATACTCTCTCATTTGAGTAATACTCTCTCAGTCTCGTAATACTCTCTCAGTTTAGTCATATTCTCTCAGTTTAGTAATATTCTCTCAGCTCTCTCAGTTGAGTAAATCTCTCTCAGTTTAGTAATATTCTCTCAGTTTAGTAACACTCTCTCAGTTTAGTAATACTCTCTCAGTTTAGTAATACTCTCTCAGTTTAGTAATATTCTCTCCGTTGAGTAATACTATCTCAGTTTAGTAATACTCTCTCGGTTGAGTAATATTCTCTCAGTTTAGTAATACTCTCTCAGTTTAGTAATATTCTCTCAGTTTAGTAATATTCGCTCAGCCCTCTCAGTTTAGTAATACTCTCTCAGTTTAGTAATAATCTCTCAGTTTAGTAACACTCTCTCAGTTGAGTAATACACTCTCAGTTGAGTAATACTCTCTCAGTTTTGTAATACCCTCTCAGTTGAGTAATATTCTCTCAGTTTAGTAACACTCTCTCAGTTTAGTAATACTCTCTCAGTTTAGTAATATTCTCTCAGTCTAGTAACACTCTCTCAGTCTAGTAACACTCTCTCAGTTTAGTAAAACTCTCTCAGTTTACTACTACTCTCTCAATTTAGGAATATTCTCTCAGTTTAGTAAAACTCTCTCAGTTTAGTAATATTCTCTCAGTTTAGTAATATTCTCTCCGTTGAGTAATACTCTCTCAGTTTAGTAATACTCTCTCAGTTTACTCCTACTCTCTCAGTTTAGTAATATTCTCTCAGTTTAGTAATAATCTCTGAGGTCTCTCAGTTTAGTAATACTCTCTCAGTTTAGTAATATTCTCTCAGTTTAGTAAAATTCACTCAGTTTAGTAATACTCTCTCAGTTGAGTAATACTCTCTCAGTTTAGTAATACTCTCTCAGTTTAGTAATACTCTCTCAGTTTAGTAAAACTCTCTCAGTTGAGTAATAATCTCTCAGTTGAGTAATACTCTCTCAGTTTAGTAATACTCTCTCAGTTTAGTAATACTCTCTCAGTTGAGTAATACTCTCTCCGTCTAGTAATACTCTCTCAGTTGAGTAATATTCTCTCAGTTTAGTAACACTCTCTCCGTTGAGAAATATTCTATCAGTTTAGTAATACTCTCTCAGTTGAGTAATACTCTCTCAATCTAGTAACACTCTCTCAGTTTAGTAATACTCTCTCAGTTTAGTAATATTCTCTCAGTTTAGTAATATTCTCTCAGTTTAGTAATACTCTCTCAGTTTAGTAATATTCTCTCAGTTTAGTAATACTCTCTCAGTTTAGTAATATTCTCTCAGTTTAGTAATACTCTCTCAGTTTAGTAATATTCTCTCAGTTTAGTAATATTCTCTCAGTTTAGTAATATTCTCTCAGTTTATTAATACTCTCTCGGGTTAGTAATACTCACTCAGTTTAGTAAAACTCTCTCAGTTTAGTAATACTCTCTCAGTCTTGTAATACTCTCTCAGCTCTCTCAGTTTAGTAATACTCTCTCAGTTTAGTAACACTCTCTCAGTTTAGTAATACTCTCTCAGTCTAGTAATACTCTCTCAGCTCTCTCAGTTTAGTAACACTCTCTCAGTTTAGTAACACTCTCTCAGTTTAGTAATACGCTCTCCGTCTAGTAACACTCTCTCAGTTTAGTAACACTCTCTCGGTTTAGTAATACTCTCTCAGTTTAGTAATACTCTCTCAGTTTAGTAATATTCTCTCAGTTTAGTAATACTCTCTCAGTTTAGTAACACTCTCTCAGTTTAGTAAAACTCTCTCAGTTTAGTAATACTCTCTCAGTTGAGTAATAATCTCTCCGTTGAGTAATACTCTATTAGTTTAGTAATACTCTCTCAGTTGAGTAATACTCTCAGTCTCGTAATACTCTCTCAGTTTAGTCATATTCTCTCAGTTTAGTAATATTCTCTCAGCTCTCTCAGTTGAGTAAATCTCTCTCAGTTTAGTAATATTCTCTCAGTTTAGTAACACTCTCTCAGTTTAGTAATATTCTCTCAGTTGAGTAATATTCTCTCAGTTTAGTAATATTCTCTCAGTTTAGTAATACTCTCTCAGTTTAGTAATACTCTCTCAGTTGAGTAATATTCTCTCAGTTTAGTAATACTCTCTCAGTTTAGTAACATTCTCTCAGTTTAGTAATATTCTCAGCCCTCTCAGTTTAGTAATACTCTCTCAGTTTAGTAATACTCTCTCAGTTTACTCCTACTCTCTCAGTTTAGTAATATTCTCTCAGTTTAGTAATAATCTCTCAGGTCTCTCAGTTTAGTAATACTCTCTCAGTTGAGTAATACTCTCTCAGTTTAGTAATACTCTCTCAGTTTAGTAATACTCTCTCAGTTTAGTAAAACTCTCTCAGTTGAGTAATAATCTCTCAGTTGAGTAATACTCTCTCAGTTTAGTAATACTCTCTCAGTTTAGTAATACTCTCTCAGTTGAGTAATACTCTCTCAGTCTAGTAATACTCTCTCAGTTGAGTAATATTCTCTCAGTTTAGTAACACTCTCTCAGTATTCTAGTTTAGTAATATTCTCTCAGTTTCGTAATATTCTCTCAGTTTAGTAATACTCTCTCAGTTTAGTAATATTCTCTCAGTTTAGTAATATTCTCTCAGTTTAGTAATATTCCTTCAGCTCTCTCAGTTTAGTAATATTCTCTCAGTTTAGTAATATTCTCTCAGTTTAGTAATATTCTCTCAGTTTTGTAATACTCTCTCGGGTTAGTAATACTCACTCAGTTTAGTAAAACTCTCTCAGTTTAGTAATACTCTCAGTCTTGTAATACTCTCTCAGTTTAGTAATACTCTCTCAGTTGAGTAATACTCTCTCAGTTTTGTAATACTCTCTCAGTTGAGTAATATTCTCTCAGTTTAGTAACACTCTCTCAGTTTAGTAATACTCTCTCAGTTTAGTAATACTCTCTCAGTTTAGTAATATTCTCTCAGTTTAGTAATATTCTCTCAGCTCTATCAGTTTAGTAATACTCTCTCAGTTTAGTAATATTCTCTCAGTCTCTCAGTTTAATACTCTCTCAGTTTAGTAATATTCTCTCAGTTTAGTAATACTCTCTCAGTCTAGTAACACTCTCTCAGTTTAGTAATACTCTCTCAGTTTATTACTACTCTCTCAATTTAAGAATATTCTCTCAGTTTAGTAAAACTCTCTCAGTTTAGTAATACTCTCTCAGTTGAGTAATAATCTCTCCGTTGAGTAATACTCTCTCAGTTTAGTAATACTCTCTCAGTTGAGTAATACTCTCTCAGTCTCGTAATACTCTCTCAGTTTAGTCATATTCTCTCAGTTTAGTAATATTCTCTCAGCTCTCTCAGTTGAGTAATACTCTCTCAGTTTAGTAATATTCTCTCAGTTTAGTAACACTCTCTCAGTTTAGTAATACTCTCTCAGTTTAGTAATACTCTCTCAGTTTAGTAATATTCTCTCCGTTGAGTAATACTCTCTCAGTTTAGTAATACTCTCTCAGTTGAGTAATATTCTCTCAGTTTAGTAATACTCTCAGTTTAGTAATATTCTCTCAGTTTAGTAATATTCGCTCAGCCCTTTCAGTTTAGTAATACTCTCTCAGTTTAGTAATACTCTCTCAGTTTACTAATACTCTCTCAGTTTAGTAATATTCTCTCAGTTTAGTAATAATCTCTCAGGTCTCTCAGTTTAGTAATACTCTCTCAGTTTAGTAATATTCTCTCAGTTTAGTAATATTCGCTCAGTTTAGTAATACTCTCTCAATTGAGTAATACTCTCTCAGTTTAGTAATACTCTCTCAGTTTAGTAATACTCTCTCAGTTTAGTAAAACTCTCTCAGTTGAGTAATAATCTCTCAGTTGAGTAATATTCTCTCAGTTTAGTAACACTCTCTCAGTTTAGTAATACTCTCTCAGTTTAGTAATATTCTCTCAGTCTTAGTAATACTCTCTCAGTTTAGTAACACTCTCTCAGTTTAGTAAAACTCTCTCAGTTTAGTAATACTCTCTCAGTTGAGTAATAATCTCTCCGTTGAGTAATACTCTCTCAGTTTAGTAATACTCTCTCAGTCTCGTAATACTCTCTCAGTTTAGTAATACTCTCTCAGTTTAGTAATACTCTCTCAGTTTCTCTCAGTTTAGTAATACTCTCTCAGTTTAGTAATATTCTCTCAGCTCTCTCAGTTTAGTAATACTCTCTCAGTTTAGTAATATTCTCTCAGTTTAGTAACACTCTCTCAGTTTAGTAATACTCTCTCAGTTGAGTAATATTCTCTCAGTTTAGTAATATTCTCTCCGTTGAGTAATACTCTCTCAGTTTAGTAATACTCTCTCGGTTGAGTAATATTTTCTCAGTTTAGTAATACTCTCTCAGTTTAGTAATATTCTCTCAGTTTAGTAATATTCTCTCAGTCTCGTAATACTCTCTCAGTTTAGTAATACTCTCTCAGTTTAGTAATACTCTCTCAGGTTTAGTAATATTCTCTCAGTTTAGTAACACTCTCTCAGTTTAGTAATACTCTCTCAGTTTAGTAATATTCTCTCAGTTTAGTAATATTCTCTCCGTTGAGTAATACTCTCTCAGTTTAGTAATACTCTCTCGGTTGAGTAATATTCTCTCAGTTTAGTAATACTCTCTCAGTTTAGTAATATTCTCTCAGTTTAGTAATATTCGCTCAGCCCTCTCAGTTTAGTAATACTCTCTCAGTTTAGTAATACTCTCTCAGTTTACTCCTACTCTCTCAGTTTAGTAATATTCTCTCAGTTTAGTAATAATCTCTCAGGTCTCTCAGTTTAGTAATACTCTCTCAGTTTAGTAATATTCTCTCAGTTTAGTAATATTCGCTCAGTTTAGTAATACTCTCTCAGTTGAGTAATACTCTCTCAGTTTAGTAATACTCTCTCAGTTTAGTAATACTCTCTCAGTTTAGTAAAACTCTCTCAGTTTAGTAATACTCTCTCAGTTTAGTAATATTCTCTCAGTTTAGTAACACTCTCTCAGTTTAGTAATATTCTCTCAGTTTAGTAATATTCTCTCAGTTTCGTAATATTCTCTCAGTTTAGTAATACTCTCTCAGTTTAGTAATATTCTCTCAGTTTAGTAATACTCTCTCAGTTTAGTAATATTCCTTCAGCTCTCTCAGTTTAGTAATATTCTCTCAGTTTAGTAATATTCTCTCAGTTTAGTAATATTCTCTCAGTTTAGTAATACTCTCTCGGGTTAGTAATATTCTCTCAGTTTAGTAATATTCTCTCAGTTTAGTAATATTCTCTCTCAGTTTAGTAATATTCTCTCAGTTTAGTAATATTCTCTCAGTTTAGTAATACTCTCTCAGTTTAGTAATACTCTCTCAGTTGAGTAATACTCTCTCAGTTTAGTAATACTCTCTCAGTTGAGTAATACTCTCTCAGTTTTGTAATACTCTCTCAGTTGAGTAATATTCTCTCAGTTTAGTAATACTCTCTCAGTTTAGTAATACTCTCTCAGTTTAGTAATACTCTCTCAGTTTAGTAATACTCTCTCCGTTTAGTAATACTCTCTCAGTTTAGTAATACTCTCTCAGTTTAGTAATACTCTCTCAGTTTAGTAATAATCTCTCAGCTCTCTCAGTTTAGTAATACTCTCTCAGTTTAGTAATATTCTCTCAGTTTAGTAATATTCGCTCAGTTTAGTAATACTCTCTCAGTTGAGTAATACTCTCTCAGTTTAGTAATACTCTCTCAGTTTAGTAATACTCTCTCAGTTTAGTAAAACTCTCTCAGTTGAGTAATAATCTCTCAGTTGAGTAATACTCTCTCAGTTTAGTAATACTCTCAGTTTAGTAATACTGTCTCAGTTGAGTAATACTCTCTCAGTCTAGTAATACTCTCTCAGTTGAGTAATATTCTCTCAGTTTAGTAACATTCTCTCAGCTCTCTCCATTGAGAAATATTCTATCAGTTTCGTAATATTCTCTCAGTTTAGTAATACTCTCTCAGTTTAGTAATACTCTTTCAGTTTACTCCTACTCTCTCAGTTTAGTAATAATCTCTCAGGTCTCTCAGTTTAGTAATACTCTCTCAGTTTAGTAATATTCTCTCAGTTTAGTAATATTCGCCCAGTTTAGTAATACTCTCTCAATTGAGTAATACTCTCTCAGTTTAGTAATACTCTCTCAGTTTAGTAATACTCTCTCAGTTTAGTAAAACTCTCTCAGTTGAGTAATAATCTCTCAGTTGAGTAATATTCTCTCAGTTTAGTAACACTCTCTCAGTTTAGTAATACTCTCTCAGTTTAGTAATATTCTCTCAGTTTAGTAATACTCTCTCAGTTTAGTAACACTCTCTCAGTTTACTAAAACTCTCTCAGTTTAGTAATACTCTCTCAGTTGAGTATTAATCTCTCCGTTGAGTAATACTTTATTAGTTTAGTAATACTCTCTCAGTTGAGTAATACTCTCTCAGTCTCGTAATACTCTCTCAGTTTAGTCATATTCTCTCAGTTTAGTAATATTCTCTCAGCTCTCTCAGTTGAGTAATACTCTCTCAGTTTAGTAATATTCTCTCAGTTTAGTAATACTCTCTCAGTTTAGTAATACTCTCTCAGTTTAGTAATATTCTCTCAGTTTAGTAATATTCTCTCCGTTGAGTAATACTCTCTCAGTTTAGTAATACTCTCTCGGTTGAGTAATATTCTCTCAGTTTAGTAATACTCTCTCAGTTTAGTAATATTCTCTCAGTTTAGTAATATTCGCTCAGCTTTCTCAGTTTAGTAATACTCTCTCAGTTTAGTAATACTCTCTCAGTTTACTACTACTCTCTCAGTTTAGTAATATTCTCTCAGTTTAGTAATAATCTCTCAGGTCTCTCAGTTTAGTAATACTCTCTCAGTTTAGTAATATTCTCTCAGTTTAGTAATATTCTCTCAGTTTAGTAATACTCTCTCAGTTGAGTAATACTCTCTCAGTTTAGTAATACTCTCTCAGTTTAGGAATACTCTCTCAGTTTAGTAATACTCTCTCAGTTTAGTAATACTCTCTCAGTTTAGTAATACTCTCTCAGTTTAGTAATACTCTCTCAGTTTAGTAATACTCTCTCAGTTTAGTAATACTCTCTCAGTTGAGTAATATTCTCTCAGTTTAGTAACACTCTCTCCATTGAGAAATATTCTCTCAGTTTAGTAATATTCTCTCAGTTTCGTAATATTCTCTCAGTTTAGTAATACTCTCTCAGTTTAGTAATATTCTCTCAGTTTAGTAATATTCTCTCAGTTTAGTAATATTCTCTCAGTCTCTCAGTTTAGTAATATTCTCTAAGTTTAGTAATATTCTCTCAGTTTAGTAATATTCTCTCAGTTGAGTAATACTCTCTCGGGTTAGTAATACTCTCTCAGTTTAGTAATACTCTCTCAGTTTAGTAATACTCTCTCAGTTTAGTAATACTCTCTCAGTTTAGTAATACTCTCTCAGTTTAGTAATACTCTCTCAGTTTAGTAATACTCTCTCAGTTTAGTAATACTCTCTCAGTTTAGTAATACTCTCTCAGTTTAGTAATACTCTCTCAGTTTAGTAATACTCTCTCAGTTTAGTAATACCCTCTCAGTTTAGTAATATTCTCTCAGTTTAGTAATATTCTCTCAGCTCTCTCAGTTTAGTAATACTCTCTCAGTTCAGTAATATTCTCTCAGTTTAATAATACTCTCTCTGTCTAGTAACACTCTCTCAGTTTAGTAATACTCTCTCAGTTTACTACTACTCTCTCAATTTAGGAATATTCTCTCAGTTTAGTAAAACTCTCTCAGTTTAGTAATATTCTCTCAGTTGAGTAATAATCTCTCCGTTGAGTAATACTCTCTCAGTTTAGTAATACTCTCTCAGTCTCGTAATACTCTCTCAGTCTCGTAATACTCTCTCAGTCTCGTAATACTCTCTCAGTCTCGTAATACTCTCTCAGTTTAGTCATATTCTCTCAGTTTAGTAATATTCTCTCAGCTCTCTCAGTTGAGTAATACTCTCTCAGTTTAGTAATATTCTCTCAGTTTAGTAACACTCTCTCAGTTTAGTAATACTCTCTCAGTTGAGTAATATTCTCTCAGTTTAGTAATATTCTCTCCGTTGAGTAATACTCTCTCAGTTTAGTAATACTCTCTCAGTTGAGTAATATTCTCTCAGTTTAGTAATACTCTCAGTTTAGTAATATTCTCTCAGTTTAGTAATATTCGCTCAGCCCTTTCAGTTTAGTAATACTCTCTCAGTTTAGTAATACTCTCTCAGTTTAGTCCTACTCTCTCAGTTTAGTAATATTCTCTCAGTTTAGTAATAATCTCTCAGGTCTCTCAGTTTAGTAATACTCTCTCAGTTTAGTAATATTCTCTCAGTTTAGTAATATTCGCTCAGTTTAGTAATACTCTCTCAGTTGAGTAATACTCTCTCAGTTTAGTAATACTCTCTCAGTTTAGTAATACTCTCTCAGTTTAGTAAAACTCTCTCAGTTGAGTAATAATCTCTCAGTTGAGTAATATTCTCTCAGTTTAGTAACACTCTCTCAGTTTAGTAATACTCTCTCAGTTTAGTAATATTCTCTCAGTTTAGTAATACTCTCTCAGTTTAGTAACACTCTCTCAGTTTAGTAAAACTCTCTCAGTTTAGTAATACTCTCTCAGTTGAGTAATAATCTCTCCGTTGAGTAATACTCTATTAGTTTAGTAATACTCTCTCAGTCTCGTAATACTCTCTCAGTCTCGTAATACTCTCTCAGTCTCGTAATACTCTCTCAGTTTAGTCATATTCTCTCAGTTTAGTAATATTCTCTCAGCTCTCTCAGTTGAGTAAATCTCTCTCAGTTTAGTAATATTCTCTCAGTTTAGTAACACTCTCTCAGTTTAGTAATACTCTCTCAGTTGAGTAATATTCTCTCAGTTTAGTAATATTCTCTCCGTTGAGTAATACTCTCTCAGTTTAGTAATACTCTCTCGGTTGAGTAATATTCTCTCAGTTTAGTAATACTCTCTCAGTTTAGTAATATTCTCTCAGTTTAGTAATATTCGCTCAGCCCTCTCAGTTTAGTAATACTCTCTCAGTTTAGTAATACTCTCTCAGTTTACTCCTACTCTCTCAGTTTAGTAATATTCTCTCAGTTTAGTAATAATCTCTCAGGTCTCTCAGTTTAGTAATACTCTCTCAGTTTAGTAATATTCTCTCAGTTTAGTAATATTCGCTCAGTTTAGTAATACTCTCTCAGTTGAGTAATACTCTCTCAGTTTAGTAATACTCTCTCAGTTTAGTAATACTCTCTCAGTTTAGTAATACTCTCTCAGTCTAGTAATACTCTCTCAGTTGAGTAATATTCTCTCAGTTTAGTAACACTCTCTCCATTGAGAAATATTCTATCAGTTTAGTAATATTCTCTCAGTTTCGTAATATTCTCTCAGTTTAGTAATACTCTCTCAATTTAGTAATATTCTCTCAGTTTAGTAATATTCTCTCAGTTTAGTAATATTCCTTCAGCTCTCTCAGTTTAGTAATATTCTCTCAGTTTAGTAATATTCTCTCAGTTTAGTAATATTCTCTCAGTTTAGTAATACTCTCTCGGGTTAGTAATACTCACTCAGTTTAGTAAAACTCTCTCAGTTTAGTAATACTCTCATACTCTCTCAGTTTAGTAATACTCTCTCAGTTGAGTAATACTCTCTCAGTTGAGTAATACTCTCTCAGTTTTGTAATACTCTCTCAGTTGAGTAATATTCTCTCAGTTTAGTAACACTCTCTCAGTTTAGTAATACTCTCTCAGTTTAGTAATACTCTCTCAGTTTAGTAATATTCTCTCAGCTCTCTCAGTTTAGTAATACTCTCTCAGTTTAGTAATATTCTCTCAGCTCTCTCAGTTTAGTAATACTCTCTCAGTTTAGTAATATTCTCTCAGTTTAGTAATACTCTCTCAGTCTAGTAACACTCTCTCAGTTTAGTAATACTCTCTCAGTTTATTACTACTCTCTCAATTTAAGAATATTCTCTCAGTTTAGTAAAACTCTCTGTTTAGTAATACTCTCTCAGTTGAGTAATAATCTCTCCGTTGAGTAATACTCTCTCAGTTTAGTAATACTCTCTCAGTTGAGTAATACTCTCTCAGTCTCGTAATACTCTCTCAGTTTAGTCATATTCTCTCAGTTTAGTAATATTCTCTCAGCTCTCTCAGTTGAGTAATACTCTCTCAGTTTAGTAATATTCTCTCAGTTTAGTAACACTCTCTCAGTTTAGTAATACTCTCTCAGTTGAGTAATACTCTCTCAATTTAGTAATATTCTCTCCGTTGAGTAATACTCTCTCAGTTTAGTAATACTCTCTCGGTTGAGTAATATTCTCTCAGTTTAGTAATACTCTCAGTTTAGTAATATTCTCTCAGTTTAGTAATATTCGCTCAGCCCTTTCAGTTTAGTAATACTCTCTCAGTTTAGTAATACTCTTTCAGTTTACTCCTACTCTCTCAGTTTAGCAATATTTCTCAGTTTAGTAATAATCTCTCAGGTCTCTCAGTTTAGTAATACTCTCTCAGTTTAGTAATATTCTCTCAGTTTAGTAATATTCGCTCAGTTTAGTAATACTCTCTCAGTTGAGTAATACTCTCTCAGTTTAGTAGTACTCTCTCAGTTTAGTAATACTCTCTCAGTTTAGTAAAACTCTCTCAGTTGAGTAATAATCTCTCAGTTGAGTAATACTCTCTCAGTTTAGTAATACTCTCTCAGTTGAGTAATACTCTCTCAGTTGAGTAATACTCTCTCAGTCTAGTAATACTCTCTCAGTTGAGTAATATTCTCTCAGTTTAGTAACACTCTCTCCGTTGAGAAATATTCTATCAGTTTAGTAACACTCTCTCAGTTTAGTAATACTCTCTCAGTTTAGTAATATTCTCTCAGTTTAGTAATATTCTCTCAGTTTAGTAATACTCTCTCAGTTTAGTAATATTCTCTCAGTTTAGTAATACTCTCTCAGTTTAGTAATATTCTCTCAGTTTAGTAATATTCTCTCAGTTTAGTAATATTCCTTCAGCTCTCTCAGTTTATTAATATTCTCTCAGTTTAGTAATATTCTCTCAGTTTAGTAATGTTCTCTCAGTTTAGTAATGTTCTCTCAGTTTAGTAATATTCTCTCAGTTTAGTAATATTCTCTCAGCTCTCTCAGTTTAGTAATAATCTCTCAGTTTAGTAATATTCTCTCAGTTTAGTAATACTCTCTCTGTCTAGTAACACTCTCTCAGTTTAGTAATACTCTCTCAGTTTACTACTACTCTCTCAATTTAGGAATATTCTCTCAGTTTAGTAAAACTCTCTCAGTTTAGTAATACTCTCTCAGTTTAGTAATACTCTCTCAGTTTAGTAATACTCTCTCAGTTTAGTAATACTCTCTCAGTCTCGTAATACTCTCTCAGTTTAGTAATATTCTCTCAGCTCTCTCAGTTGAGTAATACTCTCTCAGTTTAGTAATATTCTCTCAGTTTAGTAATACTCTCTCAGTTGAGTAATACTCTCTCAGTTTAGTAATATTCTCTCAGTTTAGTAATATTCTCTCAGCTCTCTCAGTTTAGTAATACTCTCTCAGTTTAGTAATACTCTCTCAGTTTAGTAATACTCTCTCAGTTGAGTTATACTCTCTCAGTTTAGTAATACTCTCTCAGTTGAGTAATATTCTCTCAGTTTAGTAACACTCTCTCAGTTTAGTAATACTCTCTCAGTTTAGTAAAACTGTCTCAGTTTAGTAATACTCTCTCAGTTTAGTAATACTCTCTCAGTTGAGTAATACTCTCTGAGTCTAGTAACACTCTCTCAGTTTAGTAAAACTGTCTCAGATTAGTAATACTCTCTCAGTTTAGTAATACTCTCTCAGTTTAGTAATATTCTCTCAGTTTAGTAATATTCTCTCAGCTCTCTCAGTTTAGTAATACTCTCTCAGTTCAGTAATATTCTCTCAGTTTAATAATACTCTCTCTGTCTAGTAACACTCTCTCAGTTTAGTAATACTCTCTCAGTTTACTACTACTCTCTCAATTTAGGAATATTCTCTCAGTTTAGTAAAACTCTCTCAGTTTAGTAATACTCTCTCAGTTGAGTAATAATCTCTCCGTTGAGTAATACTCTCTCAGTTTAGTAATACTCTCTCAGTTGAGTAGTACTCTCTCAGTCTCGTAATACTCTCTCAGTTTAGTAATATTCTCTCAGCTCTCTCAGTTGAGTAATACTCTCTCAGTTTAGTAATATTCTCTCAGTTTAGTAACACTCTCTCAGTTTAGTAATACTCTCTCAGTTGAGTAATAATCTCTCAGGTCTCTCAGTTTAGTAATAATCTCTCAGTTTAGTAATATTTACTCAGTTTAGTAATATTCGCTCAGTTTAGTAATACTCTCTCAGTTGAGTAATACTCTCTCAGTTGAGTAATACTCTCTCAGTTGAGTAATATTCTCTCAGCTCTCTCAGTTTAGAAATACTCTCTCAGTTTAGTAATATTCTCTCAGTTTAGTAATACTCTCTCAGTTTAGTAATATTCTCTCAGTTTATTAATATTCTCTCAGCTCTCTCAGTTTAGTAATATTCTCTCAATTTAGTAATACTCTCTCAGTTTAGTTAAACTCTCTCAGTTTAGTAATACTCTCTGTTGAGTAATACTCTCTCAGTCTAGTAACACTCTCTCAGTTTAGTAACACTCTCTCAGTTTAGTAATACTCTCTCAGTTTAATAACACTCTCTCAGTCTAGTAACACTCTCTCAGTTTAGTAACACTCTCTCAGTCTAGTAACACTCTCTCAGTTTAGTAACACTCTCTCAGTTTAGTAATACTCTCTCAGTTTAGTAATACTCTCTCAGTTGAGTTATACTCTCTCAGTTTAGCAATACTCTCTCAGTTTAGCAATACTCTCTCAGTTGAGTTATACTCTCTCAGTTTAGTAATACTCTCTCAGTTTAGTAATACTCTCTCAGTTTAGTAATAATCTCTCAGTTTAGTAACACTCTCTCAGTTTAGTAACATTCTCTCAGTTGAGTTATACTCTCTCAGTTTAGTAATACTCTCTCAGTTTAGTAACATTCTCTCAGTTTAGTAACACTCTCTCAGTTTAGTAATACTCTCTCAGTTGAGTGATACTCTCTCAGTTTAGTAAGGGTTAGGGTTAGGGTTAGGGTTAGGGTTTGGGTTAGGGTTAGCGTTAGCGTTAGGGTTAGGTTTCTAGTTTTGAGTCGGTTGATCCACTTCCATCTCTGACACGTGGAAGCCGGAGGGGGGAAGGGAGGGGGTGCACTCCACTCATATGCGCGCGGGCCGGAGGGGTCCGGGCTCGGCCGGCCAAAGTCGTAGGCCCCATGGTGCCCACTTGTAGATTAACCAATTGCTTGGGTTAAAGAGTCGTCTATCCGTAGGGTAGGGGTTAGGGTTAGGTATAGTTGGTAAAATGGTTAAGGTTAGGGTTGAGGTTAGGGTAAGGTATAGTTTTGAGAGTGGTTAAGGTTAGGGTTAGGGTTAGGGTAAGGGTTAGGGTTAGGGTTAAGGTTAGGTATGGTTTTTTAGAATGGTTAAGGTTAGGGTTAGGGTTTAGGGTAAGGTATAGTTTTTAGAATGATTAAGTTTAGGTAGGTCTGTCGACTCGATTTAGGATCAGGCAAAATCCCTTGAGTTGCGCCCCTTATGCAGGTTTGGTCCTCGGTTGGTTGCCATGTGTCCATATCGAGTGGTGTGGTAAAGATGTCTAGGTCCGCTGTGTCAACGGATGTAGAAGGCATAGTGCAATATAGGAGTTTTACTGCCTCTCGGATCCTTCTATCTGAGCTCCATATTGTCTATGTATTTACTTCCGTGTTCGTCAGTTTAGGTCCTGGATATTTTCAATCATGTGTGTAATTCAGGGGTTATTCCCTTCCAGGATCCTAACTCTGAATCAACCCATGTATAGTCCAATCCAGCTGGTCCGTATGGGTATACTCAGCGTAGGATCAGGCAAAACCGTCGAGTTGCGTACCTTGTGCAGGTCCGGACCTCAGTTGGTTGCCATGTGTCCCTGTCGAGTGGTAAGTCATTGAACTCCCATAGGTTTGGGCAGATAAGAACCCAGAAGGCAAGCCCTCTTCACGGCTGTCATACATCCACCTTGGGAGTTCCGTCCTACGTTTCGAAAAGTCTATCGGGGTTTTTTTGGATCAGGCCAACAACCTCTGGCCTTTGTGTTGTACGTCTGCCAGGAGTTACAGTTGATTGCCGTGTTCCATCCCTACCATCTCAGTCCTGGGTAATTCAGTGGTTCGGGTGATAGTGACCAGTGGAATAACTCCCTTCCAGGATCGTAGCGTTTCCAGAGGTATATCCTCCCTAGACAGTGAATTTGATCGTAGTCCAGGTAAAAAAGTGTGGATCGGTTGTCCAGGCTTAGTGCGGCGGGGTAAGGGGTCCCCCAGTGAAAATTAGTGGAATCCAATTCGCCGCCAGACATAATCTGGGCACCCCAGGGGTTACACGGCCAAGGCGATACTCCAGGCGCAGCGCCCGACCCGAAAGCCCCACTTTTAGCTGCCCCAACCCGCGAGGATGAAACACGCGCTACTGGACATACTGCCAATCCAATTCTAAACTGGGGTAGATAGTCGTCCAGCGCGGTACGTGAGTCTCCTGTTTGTGTGGGTTAGGGTTAGGGTTAGGGTTAGGGTTAGGGTTGGGAGGGTTGTGCCGATAGGTCTGCCAACAAGACCCCGAAGGGTCCCGAGGAGTCCGGTCTATACCATTTCCTCCTGTCTTCTTTCTTGGTGTATGGCCGGGCCTAATTGCTTAGGGTCTACTCGCCGCGGGTGAGTCGCCAAGGTCGGGGTCCCCAGAGTAGTTGGAGAAAAAAGGTTCTCGTCTGTTGGGGGTGCTGGTGGGTGTAGATGAGAGGTATTTTGGAAGGATGGTGGGTTGGTAAGGGTTTTTTTTGTTGTTTTTTTTTTCTTCTATTTTATTGTTTCTTTTCATCAAGGCCCATGGTCATGGTAACCCCGAGTTCAAGAAACCAAAAAAGAATATATATAAATATATCTCCCTTTTTTTTTTCTTTTTTTTTCTGACTAAAGGAAAGTATTATTGAGAGTCCATGGTCATGGTAACTCTATAGTGCTAGTAAAGTGGCTAAAGGAAAGTATTATTGAGAGTCCATAGTCATGGTAACTCTATAGTGCTATTGGAGGTCTATTTTTGTGGTCTTAATGACCCCCTATCTTTTGTATGGGATGTGGGGTGTGTAAGGTGCAGGTGCAGTGTATGTCCAGGCGTTCCTCGGTTAGGGTTAGGGGTTAGGGGTTAGGGTTAGGGTTAGGCTTAGGGTTAGGGTTAGGGTTAGGGTTAGGGTTAGGGTTAAGAAAAAATTGCCCTTCAAGAGGACCAAGTGCACGGGCGCATGTTCTCTAATTCTATTGCTCCTAAGGATACATAATTATTCTACGGGAAATTTGGAGATATTCCCCAAAAGAAGGGGTTATGGTTCATATAGGAAGGGAAACAGATAAAGATAACATTTTCCTCTACAAGGATAAACCCCCAGGCAATACATCAACCCATGCTCCCTAATTACCAGGCTCCTCAGGATACCTCTTTATGGAGCCCGAGTTCGAGTCTAGGAATCTGGTTAGGTTTAGACTGGTTAATCTCTATCAGGCCTATGGGATTCCTTATGTCCACGTTTTGAGTCCAAGGGGTTAGGCTTGGAGTTAAGGTTAGGATTATGTTTAAGGCTTGGGTTCGAATTAAGGTCAGAATCTAGGTCAAGGTTCAGGATTAGCGATTAGAGCTTGAGGTGGGGTTAAGGTTAGGATTATGGTTCGGGTTAGGATTAGATCTAAGGTTATTGTCAGGACTGCGGTTAAGTTTAGGATTGGGGTTAAGGTTAGAGCTAGGGTGGGGATTGCTGCAGTTAGGGTTAGGGTTAGGGTTAGGGTTAGGGTCATCAACGCTTACATTACCACTAACTTCCCAACTCTATTAGAGATTCCACAAGACACATTTCACACAACAACAGTTCTCATACACTGGACATCCACCACAGCAGACCTCATCTTTCAACACTGGTGCAGACAGTTAAATTTACATTAACCACAAGCCACAGTCTGGATAGAAATAATCTTTCTCTTAATCTCTTTCCTTCCCTAATAACCAGTGCAGATCCTCCAATAAGGGGAGCAGTGGACCAGTCAACAACTAATATCATGAACCTTTCCAAATCCTTCATACCCACAGTAGCACAGGTAAAGCTCCTGGAGAGAGGGTTAACATGCATCCCTCGCCCAAACAAATTTGATTGGGAGGAACTTCAAAGGGACACCCACAAATATCACAGAAGACTTAAACTGTTGGACTACTATGACTACAACACAGACGACAACCACCAACCATTTACTTTACCATCTACCTGGGAACCTAAAACCTCCCAGATAGATGGTAGAATCAGGAGACTAATCAGAATAGACAAGAACACACTTCACAACCATCAGATGCACACTGATAGGGAGGATAACCTCACACACGTAGAAAGACAGGCAATACAACAACTCAAAAATAACCCACACATAATCATCAAACCAGCAGATAAAGGTTCAAAAATAGTAATATTGGATAAACATCAATACATGTATGAAGCCAACAGACAGTTATCAAACACCAAACATTATAAACGAATAGAAAACAGTATACAACCACAGACACAGACACAGTTAAGGACAATAATAAAAAGACTCTATGACCAACACTACATTACAGCAAAACAACGGGACTTTCTCTACGGTACAGACACCCCACGACCTAGACTATTCTATTTACTGTTAAAAGTACACAAGGAACCGGGGACATGGACAATTCCCTTTGAAGTTCCCCCTGGCAGACCGATTGTATCAGACTGCAACAGTGAATCCTATAACATTTCGCAATATATAGATCATCACATTAACCCTCTATGCACCAGGCACCCCAGCTTTCTCAGGGACACTTACCACTTTATGGAGAGGATTGGACCCATAGCTGTTCCCTCCCACACACACATATTCACGATAGATATTGATAGCTTATACACTAATATAAATACAGCAACAGGAATACAAGCAATTAGAAATATCTTTCAGAGATACCCAGACAACACTAGACCGGACATAGAAATATTACAATTATTAGAAATCAGCCTGACTAGCAATGACTTTTTATTCAACGATCACTATTACCTGCAGGTGGAGGGAACAGCCATGGGCAAAAAATTCGCACCTGCTTACGCCAATATATACATGGCTGAATGGGAGAGAGAGGCACTGGCCAAGTGTCCATATCAACCCACTTTTTATTACCGCTTTTTAGACGACATAATAGGAGCCTGGCCCCACGACATCCAATTATTCACAGATTTCATAAACATTCTCAACAGTCATCATTCATCCATTAAGGTTAAATACACAATTCATCCGCAAGAAGTCAACTTCTTAGACACAACTGTTTTTTTCAGTAATAACAATCAATCACAGAAAACACTACACACTAGAGTCTACTTCAAACCAACAGACACACATGCTTTACTTCATAAACACAGTTACCATCCTAAACATACATTTAAGGGAATAATAAAATCACAAATCATACGGTTCTACAGGATATCATCTTGCAAGCAAGACCTGGATTATGCAATAAATACACTATTCAATGCACTTAGAAGAAGAGGATATTCAAAACGATTTTTAAGAACCATTAAAAACAACACATTGGCCGCCCTCCCTCCCATTCATCCAACACTCATAGACCACATCAAATCACCTACCTCTCTTAACCTTAACCTCAATCCTACTCCTAACCTTAACCTCTCCCTAAACCCCACACCTAACCTTAACCTCTCCCTAAACCCCACGCCTAACCTTAACCTCTCCCCAAACCCCACGCCTAACCTTAACCTCTCCCCAAACCCCATGCCTAACCTTAACCTCTCCCCAAACCTAACCTTAACCTCTCCCCAAACCCCACGCCTAACCTTAACCTCTCCCCAAACCCCACGCCTAACCTTAACCTCTCCCCAAACCCCACGCCTAACCTTAACCTCTCCCCAAACCCCACGCCTAACCTTAACCTCAAACCTACTCCTAACCTTAACCTAACCCTAACCCTAACCTCTCCCCTAACCCCACGCCTAACCTTAACCTCTCCCCTAACCCCACGCCTAACCTTAACCTCTCCCCAAACCCCACGCCTAACCTTAACCTCTCCCCAAACCCTACTCCTAACCTTAACCTCTCCCCTAACCCCACGCCTAACCTTAACCTCTCCCCAAACCCCACGCCTAACCTTAACCTCTCCCCAAACCCCACGCCTAACCTTAACCTCTCCCCAAACCCCACGCCTAACCTTAACCTCTCCCCAAACCCCACGCCTAACCTTAACCTCTCCCCAAACCCCACGCCTAACCTTAACCTCTCCCCAAACCCCACGCCTAACCTTAACCTCTCCCCAAACCCCACGCCTAACCTTAACCTCTCCCCAAACCCCACGCCTAACCTTAACCTCTCCCCAAACCCCACGCCTAACCTTAACCTCTCCCCAAACCCCACGCCTAACCTTAACCTCTCCCCTAACCCTACGCCTAACCTTAACCTCTCCCCTAACCCCAAACCTAACCTTAACCTCTCCCCTAACCCCACGCCTAACCTTAACCTCTCCCCAAACCCCACGCCTAACCTTAACCTTAACCTCTCCCCTAACCCCACGCCTAACCTTAACCTCTCCCCTAACCCCACGCCTAACCTCTCCCCTAACCCCACGCCTAACTTTAACCTCTCCCCACGCCTAACCTTAACCTCTCCCCAAACCCCACGCCTAACCTTAACCTCTCCCCTAACCCCACGCCTAACCTTAACCTCTCCCCTAACCCCACGCCTAACCTTAACCTCTCCCCAAACCCCACGACTAACCTTAACCTCTCCCCAAACCCCACGACTAACCTTAACCTCTCCCCAAACCCCACGCCTAACCTTAACCTCTCCCCTAACCCCACGCCTAACCTTAACCTCTCCCCAAACCCCACGCCTAACCTTAACCTCTCCCCAAACCCCATGCCTAACCTTAACCTCTCCCTAAACCCCACGCCTAACCTTAACCTCTCCCCTAACCCCACGCCTAACCTTAACCTCTCCCCAAACCCCACGACTAACCTTAACCTCTCCCCAAACCCCACGCCTAACCTTAACCTCTCCCCAAACCCCACGCCTAACCTTAACCTCTCCCCAAACCCCACGCCTAACCTTAACCTCTCCCCAAACCCCACGCCTAACCTTAACCTCTCCCCTAACCCCACGCCTAACCTTAACCTCTCCCCTAACCCCACGCCTAACCTTAACCTCTCCCCAAACCCCATGCCTAACCTTAACCTCTCCCCAAACCTAACCTTAACCTCTCCCCTAACCCCACGCCTAACCTTAACCTCTCCCCTAACCCCACGCCTAACCTTAACCTCTCCCCAAACCCCACGCCTAACCTTAATGTTTACCATTACTCTAATCAGGGTTCTCATCCTAACTTAATCCCTACCTCCCTCCTTCACCCTAATCCTGACTCCCCTATGGAGAGTGATCTGCACCAATCACTAAACCGCAACACTTCCTCTGTCCCTTCTCCTTTGTCATCAATACTTAATCAACAGACAATTATCATCCCCCTAGTAACCACATTTTCACAGAGAATCAGATCCCTACATCAATCAATCAAACACAACTTCTCTACAGTTCAGCACACTTACATACCACTCAAACCATACAGAATAATTTCAGCATTCAGAAAGAACAACAATTTAAAGGACCTCCTCACCAAAGCAAGATTCAGTAGTAAGCCACCACAAGACCCCAAATCTCACAATTTCCATTTTCGACAGATAAAGTTCATTACAAACATACACAGCCATACATCAGCACCAGTACAAGAATCCTATTCATTGAACACCCATAACGCCATTTATATCATTACATGCACACTCTGCAATAAACAATACATCGGAGAAACCAAACACACCATAGAAACCAGACTCAAACAACACCTGTATAACATTAAAAGGGCACACCTACAAACGGCACTCATAACCCACTTCCAGGAGCACCCCATCACCCACCTTACCATATCAGGGTTACAGTCACACATAGGCTGGACCTGTGGGCAGCGAAAGAGGGTAGAACGGGAGTGGATCCAGCACCTACAGACAATAACGCCAAATGGCCTGAACGAGAGGTTTTAGAAAATGGGTTTTAACAGACAGGAAAATGGATGGAGAAGAACATGGTTTTATTTATATTTTATCTATACTCTATATATTTATGTTTTGTTCGGTTTTAGTTTGGCATTTCCTTTTCTTAGGTCTTTCCTTTCTTTTAACAGAATAAAACAATAAAACCAACTAAATGCACAATATTGCTTTTATGTTCATATTTAACAACATTATGGTTGAATGAATCTTTCACCAAATCGGCTCCTGCACTGTCACCCAGAAAAAGAGGCATTTTAGAACTTACTTCAGTTTAATTTATGATCTTAGGAGGACACCTACGGGCCTTTTTAAGTACTACACCTAATATAACAGATCATTAGAAGAGGGATAAACAGGAGATTGGCCTGTGCACCGTAAAACTAGCTGAAACGAAACACAATTATATTCAAAACTTAACCCTAACCCTAACCCTTAACCCCAACCTTAACCCTAACCCTAACCTTTACCCTAACCCTAACCACTCTCAAAACCCTAACCTTAACCATTTTACCAACTATACCTAACCCTAACCCCCACCCTACGGACAGACGGCTTTTTAACCCAACCAACGGGTTAATCTACAAGTGGGCAACTATGGGGCCTACTACTTTGGCCGGCCGCGCCCGGACCCCTCCGGCCTACGCGCATATGAGTGGAGTGCACCCCCTCCCTTCCCCCCTCCGGTTTCCACGTGTCAGAGATGGAAGTGGATCAACCGACTCAAAACTAGAAACCTAACCCTAACCCCTAACCCTAACCCCTAACCCTAACCCTAACCCCTAACACCCTAACCCTCTAACCCTCTAACCCTAACCCTAACCCCTAAAACCTAACCCCCCCTAACCCTAACCCCTAACCCTAACCCCCCCTAACCCTAACCCCAACCCTAACCCTCTAACCCCCTAACCCAAACCCTCTAACCCTAACCTTAACCACTCTTAAAACTATACCTAACCTCAACCCTAACCTTAACCATTTTACCAACTAACATCTAAACATGGATTGCTGGATAGAACAACTGGATGACATCCCCAGCTGGCAACTTGACTCACAGCAAATCCCACACCATGGGACTCCAGGACCCCTAAACCCCTCGAGGACCAACACCACCACCACGGGCTGGATCACCACTGAGGCTTTCAGTACAACGGAGGAACGCCTGGACATACACGGCACCTACACCCTACACACCCCACATCCCATACAAAAGATAGGGGGTCATTAAGACCACAAAAATAGACCTCCAATAGCACTATAGAGTTACCATGACCATGGACTCTCAATAAAACTTTCCTTTAGCCACTTTACTAGCACTATAGAGTTACCATGACCATGGACTCTCAATAATACTTTCCTTTAGTCAAAAAACAAAACAAACAACAAAAAAAAGTTAATAAAAAAGGGGAGATATATTTATATATATTCTTTTTTGGTTTTTTGAACTCGGGGTTACCATGACCATGGGCCTTGATGAAAAGAAACAATAAAATAGAACAAAAAAAACCTTACCAACCCACCATCCTTCCAAAATACCTCTCATCTACACCCACCAGCACCCCCAACGGACGAGAACCTTTTTTCTCCAACTACTCTGGGGACCCCGACCTTGGCGACTCACCCGCGGCGAGTAGACCCTAAGCAATTAGGCCCGGCCATACACCAAGAAAGAAGACAGGAGGAAATGGTATAGACCGGACTCCTCGGGACCCTTCGGGGTCCTGTTGGCAGACCTATCGGCACAACCCTCCCAATCCCACACAAACAGGAGACTCGCGTACCACGCTGGACGACTATCTACCCCAGTTTAGAATTGGATCGGCAGTATGTCCAGTAGCGCGTGTTTCATCCTCGCGGGTTGGGGCAGCTAAAAGTGGGGCTTTCGGGTCGGGCGCTGCGCCTGGAGTATCGCCTTGGCCGTGTAACCCCTGGGGTGCCCAGATTATGTCTGGCGGAGAATTGGATCCCACAAATTTTTACTGGGGGACCCCTTACCCCGCCGCACTAAGCCTGGACATCCGATCCACACTTTTTTACCTGGACTCCGATCAAATTCACTGTCTAGGGAGGATATACCTCTGGAAACGCTACGATCCTGGAAGGGAGTTATTTCACTGGTCACTATCACCCGAACCACTGAATTACCCAGGACTGAGATGGTAGGGATGGAACACGGCAATCAACTGTAACTCCTGGCAGACGTACAACACAAAGGCCAGAGGTTGTTGGCCTGATCCAAAAAAAAAACGAAAGACTTTCCGAAACGAAGGACGGAACTCCTAAGGTGGATGTATGACAGCCGTGAAGAGGGCTTGCCTTCTGGGTTCTTATCTGCCCAAACCTATGGGAGTTCAATGACTTACCACTCGACAGGGACACATGGCAACCAACTGAGGTCCGGACCTGCACAAGGTACGCAACTCGACGGTTTTGCCTGATCCTACGCTGAGTATACCCATACGGACCAGCTGGATTGGACTATACATGGGTTGATTCAGAGTTAGGATCCTGGATGGGAATAACCCCTGAATTACACACATGATTGAAAACATCCAGGACCTATACTGACAAACACGGAAGTGAATACATAGACAACACGGAGCTAAGAGAGAAGGATCCGAGGGGGAGTAAACTCCTAGGTTGCACTATGCTTTCCACATCCGTTGACATAGCGGACCTAGACACCTTGACTACACCACTCGATATGGACACATGGCAACCAATCGAGGACCAAACCTGCATAAGGGGCGCTACTCAAGGGATTTTGCCTGATCCTAAATCGAGTCGACAGACCTACCTAAACTTAATCATTCTAAAAACTATCCCTTACCCTAAACCCTAACCCTAACCTTCCACGTGTCAGAGATGGAAGTGGATCAACCGACTCAAAACTAGAAACCTAACCTTAACCATTCTAAAAACTATACCTTACCCTAACCTTAACCCTAACCTCAACCATTCTATAAACTATACCTAACCCTAACCCCTATCCTACGGACAGACGGCTTTTTAACCCAACCAACGGGTTAATCTACAAGTGGGCAACTATGGGGCCTACTACTTTGGCCGGCCGCGCCCGGACCCCTCCGGCCTACGCGCATATGCGTGGAGTGCACCCCCTCCCTTCCCCCCTCCGGTTTCCACGTGTCAGAGATGGAAGTGGATCAACCGACTCAAAACTAGAAACCTAACCCTAACCCTAACCCTAACCCCTAACCCTAACCCTAACCCCTAACACCCTAACCCTCTAACCCTAACCCTAACCCCTAAAACCTAACCCCCCCTAACCCTAACCCCTAACCCTAACCCCCCCTAACCCTAACCCCAACCCTAACCCTCTAACCCCCTAACCCAAACCCTCTAACCCTAACCTTAACCACTCTTAAAACTATACCTAACCTCAACCCTAACCTTAACCATTTTACCAACTAAACTATACCTAACCCTAACCTCAACCCTAACCCCTACCCTACGGACAGACGACTCTTTAACCCAAGTAATGGGTTAATCTACAAGTGGGCATCATGGGGCCTACGACTTTGGCCGGCCGCGCCCAGACCCCTCCGGCCCGCGCGCATATGATGTGGAGTGCACCCCCTCCCTTCCCCCCTCCGGTTTCCACGTGTCAGAGATGGAAGTGGATCAACCGACTCAAAACTAGAACCCTAACCCTGACCCTAACCCTGACCCTAACCCCTAAACCCTAACCCCCCTAACCCTAACCGTCCCCCCTAACCCCTAACCCTAACCCTAACCATATGATGTGCACCCCCTCCCTTCCCCCCTCCGGTTTCCACGTGTCAGAGATGGAAGTGGATCATCCGACTCAAAACTAGAACCCTAACCCTAAGATGTGGAGTGCACCCCCTCCCTTCCCCCCTCCGGTTTCCACGTGTCAGAGATGGAAGTGGATCAACCGACTCAAAACTAGAAACCTAACCCTCACTAACCCCTAACCATATGGTTTCCCTTCCCCCCTCCGGTTTCCACGTGTCAGAGATGGAAGTGGATCAACCGACTCAAAACTAGAACCCTAACCCCTAACCCTCCCTAACCCCTAACCCTAACCCTAACCCTCTAACCCTAACCCCTAACCCTAACCCTCTAACCCTTTAACCCCTAAACTAGAAACCTACACCCTAACCCCTAACCCTAACCCAAAACTAGAAACCTAACCCTAACCATTCTAAAACCCATACCTAACCTTAACCCTAACCTTAACCCTAAACCTTACCCCAAGCCTAACCCTAACCTTAACCATTCTAAAAACTATACCTAACCCCTATCCTACGGACAGACGGCTTTTTAACCCAACCAACGGGTTAATCTACAAGTGGGCAACTATGGGGCCTACTACTTTGGCCGGCCGCGCACGGACCCCTCCGGCCTACGCGCATATGAGTGGAGTGCACCCCCTCCCTTCCACCCTCCGGTTTCCACATGTCAGAGATGGAAGTGGATCAACCGACTCAAAACTAGAAACCTAACCCTAACCCCACATCACCCTAACCCCTAACCCTAACCCCACCCTAACCCTAACCCTCTAACCCTAACCCTGGCCTGTATTATAACAGACCTGGCCTATATTATAATAGACCTTTCCAGTATAATAATAGACCAGGCCTGTATTATAACAGACGTGGCATATATTATAATAGACCTGACCTGTATTATAATAAACCTGGTCTGTATTATAATAGACCTGGCCTTTATTATACTAGAAATTGCCTGTAGGCCTGTATTATACTATACCTGTCCTGTAGACCTGGCCTGTATTATAATACACCTGGCCTGTATTATAATAGACCTGGCCTGTATTATAATAGACCTGGCCTGTATTATAATAGACCTGGCCTGTATTATAATAGACCTGGCCTGTAGACCTGGCCTGTATTATAATAGACCTGGCCTGTATTATAATAGACCTGGCCTGTATTATAATAGACCTGGCCTGTATTTTAATAGAACTGGCCTGTATTATAATAGACCTGGCCTGTAGACATGGCCTGTATTATAATAGACCTGGCCTGTATTATAATAGAACTGGCCTGTACTATACTAGACCTGGCCTGTAGACATGGTCTGTATAATAATAGACCTGGCCTGTATTAAAATAGACCTGGCCTGTATTATAATAGACCTTTCCAGTATAATAATAGACCAGGCCTGTATTATAACAGACGTGGCATATATTATAATCGACCTGGTCTGTAATATAATAGACCTGGCCTTTATTATACTAGAAATTGCCTGTATTATAATAGACCGTTCCAGTATAAAAATAGACCTGGCCAGTATTATAATAGACCTGGAATCTATTATAATAGACCTGGAATGTATTATACTAGACCTTGCCTGTAGACCTGGCCTGTATTATAATAGACCTGGTCTGTAGACCTGGCCTGTATTATAATAGACCTGGTCTGTAGACCTGGAATGTATTATACTAGACCTGGCCTGTATTATAATAGACCTGGTCTGTAGACC
The DNA here is from genome assembly GCF_045679555.1 of Salvelinus alpinus. Taxonomy (NCBI): domain Eukaryota; kingdom Metazoa; phylum Chordata; class Actinopteri; order Salmoniformes; family Salmonidae; genus Salvelinus; species Salvelinus alpinus. Next base: position 1,640,410 of record NC_092108.1, on the reverse strand, counting down.
TGGCCTGTATTATAATAGACCTGGTCTGTAGACCTGGAATGTATTATACTAGACCTTGCCTGTAGACCTGGTCTGTATAATAATAGACCTGGCCTGTAGACCTGGCCAGTATTATAATAGACCTGGCCTATATTATAATAGACTTGGCCTCTATTATAATAGACCTTCCAGTATAATAATAGACCCGGCCTGTATTATAATAGACCTGGCCTATATTATAATAGACTTGCCCTGTATTATAATAAACCTGGTCTGTATTATAATAGACCTGGCCTGGAGACCTGGCCTGTATTATAATAGACCTGGCCAGTATTATAATAGACCTGGTCTGTAGACCTGGCCTATATTATAATAGACTTGACCTGTATTATAATAGACCTGGCCAGTATTATAATAGACCTGGCCTATATTATAATAGATCTGGTCTGTATTATAATAGACCTGGCCTGTATTATATTAGACCTGCCCTGTATTATAATAGAACTGGCCTGTATTATACTAGACATGGACTGTATTATACTAGACCTGGCCTGTAGACATGGTCTGTATAATAATTGACCTGGCCTGTATTATAATAGACCGGGTCTGTATTATAATAGACATGGCCTGTAGACATGGTCTGTATAATAATTGACATGGCCTGTACTATAATAAACCTGGCCTGTATTATAATAGACCTGGCCTGTAGACCTGACCTGTATTAAAATAGACCTGACCTGTATTATACTAGACCTGGTCTGTAGACCTGGCCTGTATTATAATAGACCTGGCCTGTATTATAATACACCTGGCCTGTATTATAATACACCTGGCCTGTATTATACTAGACCTGGCCTGTATTATAATAGACCTGGCCTGTAGACCTGGCCTGTATTAAGGCACCTCGGGGATTTGTGGCATATGGCCAATATACCAAGGCTAAGGTCTGTATCCAGGCACTCCGCGTTGCATCGTGCAATGAACAGCCCTTGGCTGTGGTATATTGGCCATATACCACACCCACCCGTGCCGTATTGCTTAATTATACATTACACATGACATTACTCTAGTACAGTGATCTGACCATCTGTTTCTAATATTATCCCAATACATCTGTTTCCACATAGATGTTGTTGTTTTTTTTACCTTTATTTAACTAGGCAAGTCAGTTAAGAACAAATTCAAGAAGTATGACATTGCTGTAAAGACATCTCTGAGGATCAATTTGTAAACGTTGATGTAATATTTAAAATAGTACAACAAAGTAAATCCTATTTTTTTTCTTATTGGGCAGCTGCTGCTTACCACTGGATTTCTTCAAATGCTACTTCCGAAGAAATGACACCTGCATGTTAAAACCCGCAACCAAAAACCCACAAGAATAAACCAGCAGATCAGTTGAACTTCCACTTTTATTAAGTCAAACGAGTTAGATACCAGACAGCTGCGTCTAGGTTCTTTACTCTTGGCCCAATGAAATATCGATATATCAGGAACATTGAAAATAGCAAGGCTGGTAATTATTCAAAAATATTTATCGTAAGAATATAGACCCAGTGAATTGTAAGAAACTTGAGTACAGTAAAGTCTAGTATAGTTCAGAACAGTACAGGAAAGTCAAGTAGAGTTCAGTACAGTATAGTTCCATGCCATCCCTAGGAGGGGTGCGTCACTTGAGTGGGTTGAGTCACTGACGGGATCTTCCTGTCCAGATTGGCGCCCCCCCCTGGGTTGTGACGTGGCGGAGATCTTTGTGGGCTATACTCAGCCTTGTCTCAGGATGGTAAATTGGTGATTGAAGATATCCCTCTAGTGGTGTGGGGGCTGTGCTTTGGCAAAGTGGGTGGGGTTATATCCTGCCTGTTTGGCCCTGTTCGGGGGTATCATCGGATGGGGCCACAGTGTCTCCTGACCCCTCCTGTCTCAGCCTCCAGTATTTATGCTGCAGTAGTTTATGTGTCGGGGGCCAGGGTCAGTCTGTTATATCTGGAGTACTTCTCCTGTCTTATCCGGTGTCCAGTGTGAATTTAAGTATGCTCTCTCTAATTCTTTCTTTCTTTCTCTTTCTTTCTCTCACTCGGGGGACCTGAGCCCTAGGACCATAATTCAGGACTAATTGGCATGATGACTCCTTGCTGTTCCCAGTCCACCTGGCCGTGCTGCTGCTCCAGTTTCAACTGTTCTGCCTGCGGCTATGGAACTCTGACCTGTTCACCGGACGTGCTACCTGTCCCAGACCTGCTGTTTTCTACTCTCTAGAGACAGCAGGAGCGGTAGAGATACTCTGAATGATCGGCTATGAAAAGCCAACTGACATTTACTCCTGAGGTGCTGACCTGTTGCACCCTCAACAACTACTGTGATTATTATTATTTGACCTGCTGGTCATCTATGAACATTTTGGCCATGTTCTGTTATAATCTCCACCCGGCACAGCCAGAAGAGGACTGGCCACCCCTCATAGCCTGGTTCCTCTCTAGGTTTCTTCCTAGGTTTTGGCCTTTCTAGGGAGTGTTCCTAGCTACCGTGCTTCTACACCTGCATTGCCTGCTGTTTGGGGTTTTAGGCTGGGTTTCTGTACAGCACTTTGTGACATCAGCTGATGTAAGAAAGGCTTCATTAATAAATTTGATTGGATTACATTCTACTTTACTGTACTCTACTGTCTTTTGATAAAAAAACAACCATACTGTATTAAGACAAGCTTTTATTCATGTTATATAAATTGGAAATGAAAAGTAGACCAACAAGCTTTACATTCATAAAATGAGTAATTTCAGTTGTACAGACTGATTGTCAAAATAGTTAGATCTGTGCTTAGTCTACTCAGATATGAGTTTTAAATCACACTGCAAATACCTACCAGAGGGCTAAATAGTCTTGAAAAACCAGGATAAAATTCGATTATTTTGTCACATGCTTTGTCAAGAACAGTTATAGACTAACAGTGAAATGCTTACTACTGGGGTAAAGGACCCCACCAGAGGGCAATGCCGTCCCTATTTCGACTTAATTCCTGTTCTAGAGCGGAAACTCTATTTTAGGTTCCACCTCCAAAGAATAATGGAGGCTACTTATTCACGAATTGGGGAAGGAACATCGTCACGTGTATAAACATCAACAAATAAGGCACTGACAGCTGTCAGTGCAGCTGGCTAGCTAATGTGTTGTTGTTGCTGTTTGTTTTTTACTGTATTCAAAAGATTAGCCAGCTGGCTCTGGCTGGTTCTGGATCTGTCATAAGCATTTAGGGAAAACTTTGCAACAAATGGAAACCAGTATCTTTGACTTCGCCATCTATTGTTATCTAAAGTTTTAGCATTTTCATATAAATAAATGGAATAAGACAAAACTCGGGTAATATAGATAACTACTGAAAGGTTTGGGATAGAGATGCGTTTTCTACATTGTAATGGACACTGTGCAACCTTTGGTAGGTAGGCTGCTGCCAGGCTTCGGCTGCGGTACAGCAAAGCCAAGTCAGCTGTGCTCATGGTTCTCACAGGGGAAGTGAAATGACTTTGTACATGATGCACTCGCAAATGACTTGTAACAACACCCTGAGCGCATCGGACATGAAACACCAATACAAATGTAACAGCACAACAACACAGATTAACGAGTTCCTTGACACCAGTCTCAACGTCAACAGTGAAGAGGCGATGCCGGGATACTGGCCTTCTAGGCAGAGTTCCTCTGTCCAGTGTCTGTGTTCTTTTGCCCATCTTAATCTTTTCTTTTTATTGGCCAGTCTGAGATATGGCTTTTTCTTTGTAACTCTGCCTAGAAGGCCAGCATCCCGGAGTCGCCTCCTTACTGTTGACGTTGAAACTGGTGTTTTGTGGGTACTATTTAATGAAGCTGCCAGTTGAGGACTTGTGAGGTATCTGTTTCTCAAACTAGACACTAATGTACTTGTCCTCTTGCTCAGAACAAGAATAGACTGACGCGTTTCAGAAGAAAGTCCTTTGTTTCTGGCCATTTTGAGCCTGTAATCGAACCCACAAATGCTGATGCTAGATACTCAACTAGTCTAAAGGCAGACAGTTGTATTGCTTCTTTAAAATCAGGACAACAGTTTTCATCTGTGCTAACATAATTGCAAAAGGCTTTTCTAATGATCAATTAGCCTTTTAAAATGATCAACTTGGATTAGCTAACACAACGTGCAATTGGAACACAGGAGTGATGGTTGCTGATAATGGGCCTCTGTACACCTATGTAGATATTCCATTAAAACAATCTGCAGTTTCCAGCTACAATAGTCTACTATAGTCATTTACAACATTAACAATGTCTACGCTGTATTTCTGATTAATTTGATGTTATTTAAATTGACAACAAATGTGCTTCCTTTCAAGAACAAGGACATTTCTAAGTGACCCCAAACTTTTGAATGGAAGCGTATATCATACTTTGACAAAAATGATGACTGTTGATGTAAATCATTGTACAACACCATGGGTAAGCTCTGGCCATCATCGTTCAGCTTGAATAAGTGGATTTCTGTTGATGTAAATCATTGTACAACACCATGGGTAAGCTCTGGCCATCATCGTTCAGCTTGAATAAGTGGATTTCTGTTGATGTAAATCATTGTACAACACCATGGGTAAGCTCTGGCCATCATCGTTCAGCTTGAATAAGTGGATTTCTGTTGATGTGGTTGTTTTAACATGGACATCAGCTTTAGGGAGCGGTAATATAGTGGCCAATTGTGGTTGAAATTGAGATCAGCTGGGCGGGTAATCTTAGCGCATATTATTGCTTTAACGAGCGATCACCTGGTGTGATTGACCCACAAAGTCTTTTGGAAAAATGTTAACATCCTTGAAGTCCAGTCATGTTACATGAACAAACATGGCGTACGAGTAGGAATAAATACTGAACTTACATTTAACTCAAAAGTGATGGCTCACGACACACTGTACATTGTATTGTAGTTTGTAGTTATATGGGCTAACCCTAGGGGGTATGGAATACCTTATACAAGAAACAAGCTGTAAAATACCTGGGAAAGACGTGTCTGTGATACATTATGGGGATATCATTGTTTCATTTCTTTGACATTCAGAGGTTGATTTTGCTTTGGAAGTAATCTAATTCTGTCACTATCAATTGATTAAGCTAGTCACTATCTGTACAATAGAAGATGTTTAACCCAGACCATTTTTAGGGAAACACTTATTACCTTCTCTCATTAGGTTAAGCCACGGAAGAAAAGTAGCCAGCAGTTAAAGCTTACATTGTCTGTGTCAGTAGGCCTACTCTGTCAGGGGCGGAAAGGTAGGACTACTCTGTCTGGGGCGGAAAGGTAGGACTACTCTGTCTGGGGCGGAAAGGTAGGTCTACTCTGTCTGGGGCGGAAAGGTAGGTCTACTCTGTCTGGGGCGGAAAGGTAGGCTCTACTCTGTCTAGGGAGGAAAGGTAGGCTCTACTCTGTCTAGGGAGGAAAGGTAGGCTCTACTCTGTCTAGGGAGGAAAGGTAGGCTCAACTCTGTCTGGGGTGGAAAGGTAGGTCTACTCTGTCTGGGGTGGAAAGGTAGGCTTAGCTTTTGACAGTACATTTTACATTTACATTACATTTAAGTCATTTAGCAGACGCTCTTATCCAGAGCGACTTACAAATTGGTGCATTCACCTTATGATATCCAGTGGAACAACCACTTTACAATAGTGCATCTAACTCTTTTAAGGGGGGGGGGGGGTTTAGAAGGATTACTTTATCCTATCCTAGGTATTCCTTAAAGAGGTGGGGTTTCAGGTGTCTCCGGAAGGTGGTGATTGACTCCGCTGACCTGGCGTCGTGAGGGAGTTTGTTCCACCATTGGGGTGCCAGAGCAGCGAACAGTTTTGACTGGGCTGAGCGGGAACTGTACTTCCTCAGAGGTAGGGAGGCGAGCAGGCCAGAGGTGGATGCCAGAGTACCATGCTCAGATTCCTAATGACGTCTCAGATTGAACTATTTTCAACTGAGGATCATTTTGTTGCAAACAAGGCACACTTTGGCATTGGAGAAATATGTTAAGATGAACACATAGGCCTATCTCTGTCCATTCTCAGTCTGTAATTTCAGTAATTTGTGGCATTACAAAAAGATTATGCTAATATGTTAAATTACATAGAATTGCATGGAATGTTAATGAAACGTAATTCTTTCTCGGTGCTGCAAATACGATAGATTAATCTGATAGCTTCTACTATAAATGAAATCTTTCCACCCCTACTCTTGTCTACGGTGGTCTGCAAACCCACAAACTCCTGGCCTGCAACCCCATGAACTGCTTACAACCCCATGTAATGCTTACAGGACAAAGAACCGTTTTTTAAATGACATATCCTAAGGTTTTGGTCTGTCCAACAAGTGAGGATAAATTGTAGACATGTTCTCTGCTTTCCATTTCATTTTAATTATTATTTTGGGGTATAGGGGATGGTTCAGGCAGGGCATCCATTTTCATTTCAGAGAGGTCCAATTTTCCCCATGTAACCGTTATTATAAATAATGTTCACTCCCTAGCCCTAGGGGACATGGGCTAGCCCTAATGTCTTCCTCTTCCTCTATGGTATAAAAACCAATAACAACTCAGTGAATCCTGATGATGTCATCTCTTTAGAACTTAACCTTGTCCCCAGGCTCCATTTGCTGACATATAGAGCCTGGTAACACTGTGCTACAAAGACTTGAAAGGGGTGTAGTTAAAATCGAGGCGTGAGAGGGAGCGAGCCGGCTACAGCTGTATTATGGGAATTTGAGAAATGGCAAAGTGTTCGATCACATATTATTTTTGGGAAGCTCAACTGATTCTGTGTCTGGGCATATACAGTTTATATGTGAAAAAAATTCTAAGATGCATACTTTCAGATTTTCCTAAATCACTTGCTCTGCTTGGCACATTGAACTTTACAATGTAGGGGGGAGGTTCTAAGGGTTCTGCTAGATGGTGATGGACTGAGCGATCAGCCAGTTAAAACGGACTGTTTACCAGTGGTGGAAAAAGTACCTAATTTATCCTTGAGCAAAAGTAAAATTAATAGAAAATGACTCAAGTAAAAAAGTGAAAGTCAACCAATAAAATATTACTTGAGTAAAAGTCTAAAAGTATTTGGTTTTAAATGTACTTAAGTATCAAAAGTAAAAGTATAAATAATAGAAAATTCCTTATATTAAGCAAACCAGACAACACGATTTTCTTGTTTTTTAAATTTACAGATAGCCAGGTGCACAGTTCAACACTCAGATATAATTTGCAAATGAAGCATTTGTGTTTAGTGAGTCTGCCAGATCAGAGGCAGTAGGGATGACCAGGGATGTTATCTTGATAAGTGTGTGAATTAGACAATTATCCTGTGCAGCTAAGCAATCAAAATGTGATGTGTACTTTTGGGTGACAGGGAAAATGAAAGGAGTAAAAAGTACATTATTTTCTTTAGGAATGTAGTGGAGTAAAAGTTGTCAAAAATATAAATAGTAAATATAAGTACAGATACCCAAAAAGTACTTTACACCACTCCTGTTTTCACTGCTCCTGCCATAGACTCCCCGTCAAGTCCAGTTCTGAGGCGTTGTGAAACCAGACGTCTCGATAGAGAGAGCTGGCTGGTGGGCAAGACTAGAACATGCTCTCTCTGCGGAAGAGGCGGAGCTTGGTCAGGAAGTTGAAGTAGGTGAATGTCAGGCAGACCAACAGGTTCTTCATTGGGTAAAGCAGCGGTGTGATGTAGCCGTGGACAGAGATCAGAGCGAGGCGCAGCAGCAGGAAAGGCAGGTCCTGCAGGAAAAAGCCAGCTGATGGCAGTAGAGCGCTGTGAGGCGTCACTGCCAGACGGAGACAGGACAGAAATGCCAGGATGTAGACAGCAAACACCCAGCCAGAGTAAAACACATCTGGAATCCCCGCCACGCGCACCAGCTCCACCACATCCATCCAGAACAGGAAGCTGTGAACAAACACCTCTGACCTCATATCCTGGGACCACAGGACACGGAGCGGGCCAGAGTGGGAGTGTGACGAGGAGTACAGGTAGGCTGCGCTGGTTGGTCGTGAGCCGACTGCTTCCTGGTCCCTCCACCTCCCTGTAGCCGAGCCGTTCCCCAACACCCCGTTCTGACCCCTCTCATAGTACAGTTGACCCGACACGCTGTTCACCTGCTCCAGGTGGGTCAGAACAGGACCCGGCATGTCCAGATCCATTTCCATACGGTCTGCTGGAGGAGACAACAGGAGATCATTATATAGTAGTATCAGTGGTGCCCACATTGATCGTGTCCCTGCTTAGAAGAATAAAAATTGACTTATTTTATAGAAATAGGTCATGCCTTTCATCAAATAGCAGAAAACAGATCATTCAGTCGAAAATCTTACCAGTTACAGACTATGGCAATGTTGTCTACATCAGGGGTGTCAAACTCATACTGCCCCAGGGACCGCATTCGGTCTTCAACGAGGTCCGGAGGGCCACATTGAAAATGTGTTATATTTCCTTGCTGACAAAACGTGGAAAAAATCATCTGAATCCATTGTTTTGGGAATTTTTGATGCTCTCTGACTGTTTAGCTTTTTCAGCGAGCTGGACCCAGTCAAGAAACAATATGAATGTAGGTCCATCATCATTACTACAGTTTCCATTTGGATTTAATCATTTCTAAAAGGTCCAATGCAGCTGTCTTTTTATCTCTATCAAATAATATTTGATTCTGTATAATTCTGGCCCTTCTTTGGATACTGTGTTAGCTAACCTCCGGACAACCTTCAATGCCATACAACTCTCCTTCCGTGGCCTACAACTGCTCTTAAATGCTAGTAAAACTAAATGCACGCTCTTCAACCGATCGCTGCCCGCACCTGCCCGCCCGTCCAGCATCACTACTCTGGACGGCTCTGACTTAGAATATGTGGACAATGACAAATACCTAGATGTCTGGTTAGACTGTAAACTCTCCTTCCAGACTCACATTAAGCATCTCCAATCCAAAATTAAATCTAGAACCGGCTTCCTATTTCACAACAAAGCATCCTTCACTCATGCTGCCAAACATACCCTCGTAAAACTGACTATCCTACCGATCATTGACTTAAGTGATGTCATTTACAAAATAGCCTCCAACACTCTACTCAGCAAATTGGATGCAGTCTACCACAGTGCCATCCGTTTTGTCACCAAAGTCCCATATATTACCCACCACTGTGACCTGTATGCTCTCGTTGGCTGGCCCTCGCTTCGTATATTCATCGCCGAACCCACTGGCTCCAAGTCATCTATAAGTCTTTGCTAGGTAAAGCCCCACCTTATCTCAGCTCACTGGTCACCATAGCAGCAATCACCCGAATCACGCGCTTCAGCAGGTATATTACACTGGTCACCGCCAAAGCCTATTCCTCCTTTGGCCGCCTTTCCTTCCATGGCTCTGCTGCCAATGACAGGCACGAATTGCAAAAATCACTGAAGCTGGGGACTCATATCTCCCTCACTAACTTTCAGCATCAGCTGTCAGAGCAGCTCACAGATCATTGCACCTGTACATAGCCCATCTGTAAATAGCCCATCCAACTACCTCATGCCATATTGTTATTTATTTATGTTTGCTCCTTTTCACCACAGTATCTCTACTTGCACATCTATCACTCCAGTGTTTAATTGCTAAATTCTAATTACTTCGCCACTACGGCCTACTTATTGCCTTACCTCATTTGCACACACTGTTTATAGATTTTTTTTCTGTTGTGTTATTGACTGTACGTTTGTTTATTCCATGTGTAACTATGTGTTGTTGTTTGTGTCGCATTGCTTTGCTTTATCTTGGCCAAGTTGCAGTTGTAAATGAGAACTTGTTCTCAACTGGCCTACCTGGTTAAATAAAGGTGAAATAAAAACATCTGGGTAAGAATTAAGTATCTTACAGTGATTGTTTTCAATCAAAATGGTCAAAAATAGTTCTTAGCAATGAGCAATTTCTCAAGCTTGAATTTTTCTAGGACTGTCTGGGAGTGGTATGAGTGGGGAGAGGAAAACTGAAAATACACACTACAATATATACACTACCTTTCAAAAGTTTGGGGTCACTTAGAAATGTCCTTGTTTTTGAAAGAAAAGCACATTTTTTGTCCATTGAAATATCAAATTGATCAGAAATTCAGTGTAAACACTGTTAATGTTGTAAATGACTATTGTAGCTGGTAACGGCTGATTTTGAATGGAATATCTACAGAGGCCCATTATCAGCAACCATCACTCCTGTGTTCCAATTGCACGTTGTGTTAACTAATACAAGTTGATCATTTTAAAAGGATACTTGATCATTAGAAAACCATTTTGCAATTATGTTAGCACAGATGAAAACTGTTCTTCTGATTAAAGAAGCAATAAAAAAACTGGCCTTCTTTAGACTAGTTGAGTGTCTGGAGCATCAGCATTTGTGGGTTCGATTACAGGCTCAAAATATCCAGGAACAAAGCACTTTCTTCTGAAACTAGTCAGTCTACACCTCACAAGTCCTCAACTGGCAGCTTCATTAAATAGTACCCGCAAAACACCAGTGTCAACGTCAACAGTGAAGATCAGCCGTTTCCAGCTACGATAGTCATTTACAACATTAACAATGTCTACACTGTATTTCTGATTCTGATTCCATCTCTCACAGTTGAAGTGTACCTATGATAAAAATTACAGACCTCTACATGCTTTGTAAGTAGGAAAACCTGCAAAATTGGCAGTGTTTCAAATACTTGTTCTCCCCACTGTACATCACTGGTAGCATATATATATATATATATATCACTTGAAGCAGATATACATTACCAGCTATACATTACCAGTAGCATATATACATTACCAGTAGCATATATACATTACCGGTAGCAGATATACATTACCGGTAGCAGATATACATTACCGGTAGCAGATATACATTACCAGTAGCAGATATACATTACTATTATTACTAGTAGCAAATATACATCACTAGTAGCAGATATACAGATATTACTCCCAGATAGGCTATATATACATTTTTACCCGCGTTGAGCATATATACATTACCAGTGAGCACGACTACCTACCATTACCTGCGTAGCATATACTACATTGCAGCCGAGGTGAGTAAAACATATATACGTATTAACCCTCGCAAGGCTAGCAGATCCATACGGCATTCCCAGCCGCGTCCGCAGAGTATACATTGACCAGCTAGCAGATATACATTACCGGTAGCAGATTCAATCAATCCTTATCCCAGTCAGCATATATCCCACATGCTACCAGTAGGGCATATCATACATTACCAAGGTAGCAGAGCTATACGATTACCGCCCCGTAGCAGATATACATTACCAGTCAGCATGATAGTACATTGAGAGACCAGTCAAGCACCATATCACATTCACCAGTAGCAGATATACCTTGACCGACTACCAGATATGCATTACCGAGCCAGCAGATATACAGTTGACGCAGTAGCAACTATACTGCACATTACCGGTAACCCATCTGGATATGAGCATTACCCAGTAGCAGATATACATTACCAGTAGCATATATACATTACCGGTAGCAGATATACATTACCAGTAGCAGATATACATTACCGGTAGCATATATACATTACCGGTAGCAGATATACATTACCAGTAGCATATATACATTACCGGTAGCATATATACATTACCGGTAGCAGATATACATTACCAGTAGCATATATACATTACTAGTAGCAGATATACATTACCGGTAGCAGATATACATTACCGGTAGCAGATATACATTACCGGTAGCAGATATACATTACCAGTAGCATATATACATTACCAGTAGCATATATACATTACCGGTAGCAGATATACATTACCAGTAGCAGATATACATTACCAGTAGCATATATACATTACCGGTAGCAGATATACATTACCGGTAGCATATATACATTACCGGTAGCATATATACATTACCGGTAGCAGATATACATTACCAGTAGCATATATACATTACCGGTAGCATATATAACATGTACCGGTAGCCACTATAAACAATGCCGGTAGCAGATATACATGTACTAGTAGCAGACCCTACATTACCCATCTCAGTATGTATATACATGTACTCTAGTAGCATCTACTGCATCTTGCCAGTCGTATGTATATACATGTACCACTAGCCAGCTTTAAACTATGCCACTTTATGTTTACATACCCTACAGTACTCATCTCATATGTATATACCGTACTCTATACCATCTACTGCATCTTGCCATGCCGTTCTAGTACCACCACTCATTCATATATCTTTATGTAGCATATTCTGTATCCGCTATACACTTGTGTGTGTGTATCAGGTAGTACGTTGCTGGAATTGTTAGGTATAGATTACTTGTTGGCTGATTACTGCATTGTCGGAACTAGAAGCACATAGCATTATCAGCTAGCACTCGCATTAACATCTGCTAACCATGTGTATGTGACTAATAAAATTTGATTTGATTTGATTTGATTTGATATACATTACCAGTAGCAGATGTACAGCACTTGTGGCAGATATACATTACTAGTAGTACTAGTAGCAGATATACATTACTAGTAGCATCAGTAGCAGATATACATTACTAGTAGCAGATATACATTACTAGTAGCAGATATACATTACTAGTAGCAGATATACATTACTAGTAGCAGATATACATTACTAGTAGCAGATATACATTACCAGTAGCAGATATACATTACTAGTAGCAGATATACAGCACGTGGCAGATATACATTACCAGTAGCAGATATACATTACCAGTAGCAGATATACATTACTAGTAGCAGATATTCATTACTAGTAGCAGATATACATTACCAGTAGCAGATATACATTACCAGTAGCAGATATACATTACCAGTAGCAGATATACATTACCAGTAGCAGATATACATTACTAGTAGCAGATATACATTACTAGTAGCATCAGTAGCAGATATACATTACTAGTAGCAGATATACACTACTAGTAGCAGAGGTACATTACCAGTAGCAGATATACATTACTAGTAGTAATACACTTACTAGTAGCCGCCCCCCCCTCCCCTTAAAAGATTTAGATGCACTATTGTAACAGATGGTTGTTACCAGTAGCAGATGTACATTACTAGGTAGCAGATGCACCAATTCTAGTAGCAGATACGCATTACCAGTAGCAGATAACATTACTAGTAGCAGATATACATTACTAGTAGCATCAGTAGCAGATATACATTACTAGTAGCAGATATACATTACTAGTAGCAGATATACATTACTAGTAGCAGATATACATTACTAGTAGCAGATATACATTACTAGTAGCAGATATACATTACCAGTAGCAGATATACATTACTAGTAGCAGATATACATTACTAGTAGCATCAGTAGCAGATATACATTACTAGTAGCAGATATACATTACTAGTAGCAGATATACATTACTAGTAGCAGATATACATTAGTAGTAGCACTTGTAGCAGATATACTTTACTAGTAGCATCAGTAGCATAAATACATTACTAGTATCAGATTTATCACTACCATCTGAAGTAAGTGAGGCAGTAACAACGGTACCTTGCCCAGTGAGGCAGTAACAACGGTACCTTGCCCAGTGAGGCAGTAACAACGGTACCTTGCCCAGTGAGGCAGTAACAACGGTACCTTGCCCAGTGAGGCAGTAACAACGGTACCTTGCCCAGTGAGGGAGTAACAACGGTACCTTGCCCAGTGAGGCAGTAACAACGGTACCTTGCCCAGTGAGGCAGTAACAACGGTACCTTGCCCAGTGAGGCAGTAACAACGGTACCTTGCCCAGTGAGGCAGTAACAACAGTACCTTGCCCAGTGAGGCAGTAACAACGGTACCTTGCCCAGTGAGGGAGTAACAACGGTACCTCGCCCAGTGAGGCAGTAACAACGGTACCTTGCCCAGTGAGGCAGTAACAATGGTACCTTGCCCAGTGAGGCAGTAACAACAGTACCTTGCCCAGTGAGGCAGCACGGCCGGATCCTCTCGATGATATCCACACAGATGAGAGAGAAGAGCACAAGAGAGACGGGCAGCTCAGAGAAGTGGTCCTGTCTGTACTGGGGTCCCTTATCCACCTGCACCTGAATGGACCGACGTAGAGCGAGATTGAGTTAGGGTTTAGGGCTAGGGGTTAAGGTTAGATGTCAGGGGTTAAGTTTAGGGCTAGGGGTTAAGGTCATCATTGGAAAATTTGAGACACCGTCAGGAAAACGTCTTCATAGAGACACCGTCAGGAAAACGTCTTCATAGAGACACCGTCAGGAAAACGTCTTCATTGAGACACTGTCAGGAAAACGTCTTCATAGAGACACCGTCAGGAAAACGTCTTCATTGAGACACCGTCAGGAAAACGTCTTCATTGAGATAGAAAAATCTAAAATCTTCGTTATAAGATTTTGGCAGTAAGATCTCATTGAATGTCCTGAACATCAGCGAAGGAGATACTATGAAAAAGGAATGTAGCTGGTATATGTTGTGACCAAGTGTTGGTTATTAGGGTTAAGGTTAGGGTGAGGCGGTTAGGGTGAGGCGGTTAGGGTGAGGCTGTCAGGGTGAGACTGTCAGGGTGAGACTGTCAGGGTGAGACTGTCAGGGTGAGGCTGTCAGGGTGAGGCTGTCAGGGTGAGGCTGTCAGGGTGAGGCTGTCAGGGTGAGGCTGTCAGGGTGAGGCTGTCAGGGTGAGGCTGTCAGGGTGAGGCTGTCAGGGTGAGGCTGTCAGGGTGAGGCTGTCAGGGTGAGGCTGTCAGGGTGAGGCTGTCAGGGTGAGACTGTCAGGGTGAGACTGTCAGGGTGAGACTGTTAGGGTGAGACTGTTAGGGTGAGACTGTTAGGGTGAGACTGTTAGGGTGAGACTGTAATGACATGACGTAACCTTTTGTTTCAGTTCCTACTTCATTCCACCGTGGATCAGGTTAATAGTCTACCTGTTGTATTTAGGATTGTTAGTGAGCACCTGACTCCCCGTCACATCCAGTACCTGTGTGTGTGTGTGTGTGTGTGTGTGTGTGTGTGTGTGTGTGTGTGTGTGTGTGTGTGTGTGTGTGTGTGTGTGTGTGTGTGTTTGGTCACTGTGCACACATACTCCACTCACGAGAGAGTCATAAAGTCAAGTGACACATGCACTCACATTTATATAATTTTTAAAAAATGATGTTTTACCTTGGAACCGGCGATCAGAATAGAGAAGCATGGTAACGTGCACAGAATCACATAGGCCAATGTTGTTGGTCTCCTGAAAAACAGCATGTTAGTCAATGACATCCTCCAACCCTGGTGTTGCAAGTGCCACGCACTACCAACTGAGCTACACAGGAAAATGTAATATATAAAGTCATGTATAATGAATAATGTAAAGTATGACGTAAAATATGTTATGTATATTGAATCATGTATAATATAATGCGTAATGTATAATGAAAAGTGTGATGTATAACGTAATGTCATGTATAATGTAATGTGTACTGTATAATGTAATGTATAACGTAATGTAATGTATAATGTAATGTATAATGTAATGTAATGTATAATGTAATGTATAATGTGTAATGTATAATGTGTAATGTAATGTAATGTATAATGTGTAATGTATAATGTGTAATGTATAATGTGTAATGTATAATGTGTAATGTGTAATGTATAATGTAATGTAATGTATAATGTGTAATGTATAATGTGTAATGTATAATGTAATGTATAATGCAATGTAATGTACAATGTAATGTAATGTAATGAATGTAATGTATGTAAATGTAATGTATAATGTAATGTATAATGTAAGGTATAATGTCATGTATAATGTCATTTATAATGTAATGCAATGTAATGTACAATGTAATGTAATGTATGATGTAATGTAATGTATAATGTAATGTATAATGTAAGGTATAATGTCATTTATAATGTAATGTAATGTATAATGTAATGTATAATGTAATGTAATGTATAATGTAATGTAATGTATAATGTAATGTATAATGTAATGTAATGTATAATGTAATGTATAATGTAATGTAATGTAAAATGTATAATGTAATGTATAATGTAATGTAATGTAATGTATAATGTGTAATGTATAATGTAATGTAATGTATAATGTGTAATGTATAATGTAATTTAATGTAATGTAATGTATAATGTGTAATGTATAATGTATAATGTATAATGTGTAATGTATAATGTAATGTAATGTATAATGTAATGTAATGTATAATGTAATGTATAATGTTTATAATGTAATGTAATGTATAATGTAATGTATAATGTAATGTAATGTATAATGTAATGTATAATGTAATGTATAATGTAATGTAATGTATAATGTAATGTAATGTATAATGTAATGTATAATGTCATTTATAATGTAATGTATAATGTAATGTATAATGTAATGTAATGTATAATGTAATGTATAATGTAATGTATAATGTAATGTAATGTATAATGTAATGTATAATGTAATGTAATGTAAAATGTAAATGTAATGTATAATGTAATGTAATGTATAATGTAATGTATAATGTAATGTAATGTATAATGTAATGTATAATGTAATGTAATGTATAATGTAATGTATAATGTAATGTATAATGTAATGTAATGTATAATGTAATGTAATGTATAATGTATAATGTAATGTATAATGTGTAATGTATAATGTGTAATGTATAATGTGTAATGTATAATGTGTAATGTATAATGTATAATGTGTAATGTATAATGTAATGTAATGTATAATGTGTAATGTATAATGTGTAATGTATAATGTGTAATGTATAATGTAATGTATAATGCAATGTAATGTACAATGTAATGTAATGTAATGTAATGTATGATGTATAATGTAATGTATAATGTAAGGTATAATGTAAGGTATAATGTCATGTATAATGTCATTTATAATGTAATGTAATGTATAATGTAATGTATGTAATGTATAATGTAATGTATAATGTAATGTAATGTATAATGTAATGTATAATGTAATGTATAATGTAATGTAAAATGTATAATGTAATGTATAATGTAATGTAATGTATAATGCAATGTATAATGTAATTTAATGTAATGTAATGTATAATGTAATGTAATGTATAATGTAATGTATAATGTAATGTATAATGTAATGTATAATGTAATGTAATGTATAATGTAATGTAATGTATAATGTAATGTATAATGTCATTTATAATGTAATGTAATGTATAATGTAATGTATAATGTAATGTAATGTATAATGTAATGTATAATGTAATGTATAATGTAATGTAATGTATAATGTAATGTATAATGTAATGTATAATGTAATGTAAAATGTATAATGTAATGTATAATGTAATGTAATGTATAATGCAATGTATAATGTAATTTAATGTAATGTAATGTATAATGTAATGTAATGTATAATGTAATGTATAATGTAATGTATAATGTAATGTATAATGTAATGTGTACTGTACAATGTAATGTATAATATGATATGTAATATATTATATGTATAATGTAATGTGTAATGAAATGTATGGTAAGGTATAATGTAATGTAATATAAAAGGTAATATATAATATAGTGTATAATATAGTGTTGTGTAATGTAATGTATAATATAATGTAATGTAATGTATAATGTAATGTAATGTATAATGTAATGTAATGTATGTAATGTATAATGTAATGTATAATGTAATGTATAATGTAATGTGTACTGTACAATGTAATGTATAATGTAAAATTGTATGTACAATGAATAATATAATGTATAAAGTAATATGTAATGTATAATATAATGTAATGTATTGTCATGTCGTGTAATGTATAATGTAATGTGTACTGTAATGTGTACAATGTAATGTAATATATTATATGTATAATGTAATGTGTACTGTACAATGTAATGTATAATATGATATGTAATATATTATATGTATAATGTAATGTGTAATGAAATGTATGGTAAGGTATAATGTAATGTAATATAAAAGGTAATATATAATATAATGTATAATATAGTGTTGTGTAATGTAATGTATAATATAATATATATAATGTAAGGTATACTGTAATGTAAAGTATAATGTAATGTAATGTATAATGTAAGGTGTACTGTAATGTAATGCATAATGTACAACGTAATGTATAATATGATGTAAAATATAATGTATAATATGATGTAAAATATAATGTAATACGTAATATGTAATGTATAATGCAAAGGGTGATGTGTAATGTAATGTATAATATGATATGTAATATATACTATGTATAATGTAATGTATAATATGATATGTAATATATACTATGTATAATGTAATGTATAATATGATATGTAATATATACTATGTATAATGTAATGTATAATATGATATGTAATATATACTATGTATAATGTAATGTATAATATGATATGTAATATATACTATGTATAATGTAATGTATAATATGATATGTAATATATACTATGTATAATGTAATGTATAATATGATATGTAATATATACTATGTATGATGTAACGTGTAATGTAATGTATAGTAAGTTATAATGTAATGTATTATTGAAGGTAATATATAATATAATATTTGATATAATGTAATGTATAATGTTGCATATGTAATGTATAATGTAATGTCATGTATAATGTATAATTCAAAGTGTGATGTATAATGTGTAATGTAAGGTAATGTAATGTATAATGTAATGTGTACTGTATAATGTAAGGTATAATATCATATGTAATGTATTATATGTATAATGTAAGGTATAATGTAATGTATAATGTAATATGTAATATGATATGCATAATGTAATGTAAAATATGATATGCATAATGTAATGTAAAATATGATATGCATAATGTAATGTATAATATAATGTATAATATGATATGTATAACGTATAATATGATATGTATAATGTAATATGATATGCATAATGTAATGTAAAATATGATATGTATAATGTAATGTATAATATAATGTATAATATGATATGTATAATATAATGTATAATATGATATGTATAATATATGTATAATGTAATGTATAACATGATATGTACAGTGGGGAGAACAAGTATTTGAAACACTGCCGATTTTGCAGGTTTTCCTACTTACAAAGCATGTAGAGGTCTGTCATTTTTATCATACGTACACTTCAACTGTGAGAGGCGGAATCTAAAACAAAAATCCAGTGTGTGTGCAAACCTGGTCAAGAACTACAGGAAACGTATGATCTCTGTAATTGCAAACAAAGGTTTCTGTACCAAATATTAAGTTCTGCTTTTCTGATGTATCAAATACTTATGTCATGCAATAAAATGCAAATTAATTACTTAAAAATCATACAATGTGATTTTCTGGATTTTTGTTTTAGATTCCGTCTCTCACAGTTGAAGTGTACCTATGATAAAAAATGTATGTATAATGTAATGCGTAATGTAATATATCATAAAAAGTGTGACGTATAATGTCATATGTCATATGTCATGTGCAGTATAACATAATGTCATGTATAGTGTGATATGTAATGTATAATATAATGTAATGTTTAATATAATGTCATGTATGTATAATGTAATGTATAATATAACATAATATGATGTATAAAGTAATGTACAATGTGATTTATAACATAAATGTCATGTATAACGTAATATGTAATGTAAGGTAAAAAGTAATGTTGAATATAATGTATAAAGTAATATGTAATGTAAGGTATAATAAATAATATAATGTATAATATAGTCTAATATAATGTAATGTATAATATGTAATGTCATGTATAATGTAATGTCATGTATAATTATATTATAATGTATAATGCAAAGTGTGATGTATAATGTAATATGTGTAATATAATTTACAATGATGGATTACTCATTACATATTATACATTACACGTTTTATTTAAGCAGTACGGCACGATGAGGTGTGGTATATGGCCAATATACCACGGATAAGGGCTGTTTGTAAGACCGAAGCAATGCGGAGTGCCTGGACACAGCCCTTAGCCGTGGTATATTGGCTATATATCACAAACCCCCTAAGGTGCTTTATTGCTATTATAAGCTGTTTACCAACGTAATTAGAGCAGTAAAAATAAGTGTTGTCATATCCGTGGTATTCGGTCTGATAATCAGCATTCAGGGCTCGAAACATCTAGTTTATATTATGTAACATATAATGTATATCACGCAAAGTGTAATGTATACTATATAATGTATGTGATGTATAATGTAAAATGTAATGTATACTATATAATGTATGTGATGTCTAATGTAAAATGTAATGTATTCTATACAATGTATGTGATGTATAATGTAAAATGTAATGTATAATGCAATGTTCTCATTTATAATGTATGTGATGTCTAATGTATAATTACATTACGTTATAAATTGCAGGCCAAAAAATGCTTCAGAGTTCAAGTAACAGACACATATTAACATCAACAGTTCAGAGGACACTGCGTGAAATCAGGCCTTCATGGTCGAATTGCTGCAAAGAAACCAAGTGAACTGGTGATTTCCGCATGTGTGGTTCACACAGTGAAGCATGGAGGAGAAGATGTGATGGTGCTTTGCTGGTGACACAGTCTGTGATTTATTTAGAATTCAAGGCACACTTAACCAGCATGACTACCACAGCATTCTTCAGCGATACGCCATCCCATCTGGTTTACGCTTAGTGGGACTAGAATTTGTTCTTCAACAGGAAAATGACTCAAAACACATTTCCAGGCTGTGTAAGGGCTATTTTACCGAGACGGAAAGTGATGGAGTGTTGCATCAGATGACCTGGCCTCCACAATCACCAGACCTCAACTCAATTGAGATGGTTTGAGATGAGTTGGACTGCAGAGTGAAGGAAAAGCAGCCAACAAGTGCTCAGCATATGGGAACTCCATCAAGACTGTTCGAAAAGTATTCCTCATGAAGCTGGCTGAGAGAATGCCAAGAGTGTGCAAATCTGTCATCAACACCAAGCCATAAGACTCCTGAACGTCTCATCAATTGGCTGCCCAGACTATTTGCATTGCCCCCCCCCCCCTCCCCACCGCTGCTACTCTCTGTTGTCATCAACTAAGCATAGTCACTTTAATAACTCTACCTACATGTACATATTACCTCAACTAACCGGTGCCGCCGCACATTGACTCTGTACCGGTACCCCCCAGTATATGGTAAGCATTTCATTGTAAAACCTGTTAAATTCGGTGCATGTGACTCATCACATTTTATTTGATTAGGGGCGTCAGTTTGGATGGGGAGTGTCGCTGCACAGCTATTTTCAGGTCTCTCCAGAGATGTTTGATCGGGTTTAAGTCCGGGCTCTGGCTGGGCCACTCAAGGACATCCCCACAGCATGATGCTTTCACCACAATGCTTCACCATAGGGATGGTGTCAGGTTTCCTCCAGATGTGACGCTTGGCATTCAGGCCAAAGAGTTCAATCTTGGTTTCATCAGACCAGAGAATCTTGTTTCTCAAGGTCAGTGTCCTTTAGGTGCCTTTAGACAAACTCCAAGCGGGCTGTCATGTGCCTTTTACTTTAGAGTGGCTTCCGTCTGGCAACTCTACCATAAAGGACTGATTGGTGGAGTGCTGCACAGATGGTTGTCCTTCTGGAAGGTTCTCCCATCTCCACAGAGGAACTCTGGAGCTCTGTCAGAGTGACCATCGGGTTCTTGGTCACCTCCCAAACCAAGGCCCTTCTCCCCCGATTGCTCAGTTTGGCCGGGAGGCCAGCTCTAGGAAGAGTCTTAGTGGTTCCAAACTTATTCCATTTAAGAATGATGGAGGCCACTGTGTTCGTTGGTACCTTCAATGCTGCAGAAATGTTTTGGTACCCTTCCCCAGAACCTGTGCCACAACACAATCCTGTATCGGAGCTCTACGGACAATTCCTTCGACCTCATGGCTTGGTTTCTGCTCTGACAACTGTGGGACCTTACATAGACAGGTGTGTGCCTTTCCAAATCATGTCCAATCAACTGCATTTACCACAGGTGGACTCCAATCAAGTTGTGGAAACATCTCAATGACAATCAAGATGCACCTGAGCTCAATTTCGAGTCTCATAGCAACGGGCCTGAATACTTATGTAAATAAGGTATGTTTTTTATTTTTAATACATTTGCAAAAAATCTCTAAAAACCTTCTTTCGCTTTGTCATTATGGGGTATTGTGTGTAGATTGATGAGAAAAACATATTTAATACATTTTAGAATAAGGCTGTAACGTAACAAAATGTGGAACAAAGGAAGAGGTCTGAATACTTTCCTAATACACTGTCTAATGTAATGTACTCACCACTGCGTGATGTCTGTGATGACCGTGCGCTGCTTGAGGACAAGGTAGCGGAGTGGAACCCAGACCAGCAGAGATACAGAGGTAACGTAGGCTATGGAAGCTGCTACCACCAACCAATAGGCAGTCAGATCTCCTCTGACATGGAGCATCAGGGAAGCAAACCTCTCCATCACCACGAATATTGGAACACTGAGACAAGCGACCAGTAACACCTCGTACACCACCAGCTTGATCATCCGCCCTGATGGCATGTTGTCTTCCCCAGGGTTTAGATCCAGCCCCTTCCTTTATCAACCTCTCACTCAACACCAGTCTGGTCTGAAAGCCTTTCAATTCTCAGTCTGGTGTGAAACTACTCCTGTTCTGTCTGGAGCAGAAACCAGTGAACCCTCCTGTGGACTCTGCTCACCAACACTGCTTACACATCACTGCGCAGCATCACACGACTCGGGAAATCGGATACTTTTATTACTAAGGCAATAAGGTAGTCACGCTCAACTTTTTATGGGGTCGCAAAAAGAAGCACTCCCATACTGTACTAAGGGGGGAAATATTGTTGAACATTACCAGTGTCAACTAGATTATATATCCCAACCTAGAACATTACCCATGTCAACTACATTACCTATCAACCTAGAACACAATCAGTGTAAAAATAAATGCCAGTCATACAGAAATTATATAGTAAACCACAATATTCTGGACATTTGGCTTTTAGTTTTATTGTGAATACCAATGAATAAGCATGGTTAAAAGAGTAAATATTAACAGCTGGGTACATTTAACAGAACCTTTACAACTATCATGTTTGAAAGGTTAACCCATAGAGATCCTATTAAATGACAGTTAAACCAGGCATGACGTTTCACGGTTGATGCTACACTATACTGTCAGTTGATCCAATGGGATTTATATCCTCTTAAGGTCTGTTACATGCTCCGAGTATAGACCAGAGCTAGGGGGCAGTAGAGGATGCAGTGACATCATGGACCAGAGCTACGGGGTAGTAGAGAATGTAGTGACAGCATGGACCAGAGCTACAGAGCAGTATATGATGTAGTGGCAGTATAGACCAGAGCTAGGGGGTAGTAGATGATGTAGTGACAGTATGGACCAGAGCTACGGGGCAGTAGAGAACGTAGTGACTGTATAGACCGGAGCTAGGGGGCAGTAGAGAACGTAGTGACTGTATAGACCAGAGCTAGGGGGCAGTAGAGAACGTAGTGATAGTATGGACCAGAGCTAGGGGGCAGTAGAGAACGTAGTGACTGTATAGACCAGAGCTAGGGGGCAGTAGAGAACGTAGTGACAGTATGGACCAGAGCTAGGGGGCAGTAGAGAACGTAGTGACAGTATAGACCAGAGCTAGGGGGCAGTAGAAGACAACACAGTAAACGACATTCCCCAGACTTGAAATGACAGGATTCTTTAGTTATATAAACATAACCTTCATCCACAGACCTATTGCTCGGTTCTACTTCAGATAAATACAGTCAGAGGCCAGTCTATAAGGGGTAGTTAAGGTTAGATAAATACAGTCAGAGGCCAGTCTATAAGGGGTAGTTAAGGTTAGATAAATACATTGAGATGAACAGCAGCTCCTGGATCTAAAGGGTTAAAATGAGAGAACACTTCTTATGAGCTATTTAAATATAGACCTAAAATCAGGAAGGACATCACATTCACTTTCTATCATGACAAATTCTGTAAAGTACTGTGCATGTAAAATAGCATAACAATAATCAAATATAAATTAAAACGCACTATAAAAAAACCTATCAATTTAACACTGGCAAGAGAAGCTTAAAAGACAACAGCAGAAGCAGTCAGATCCCTGGAGGTGGATCTCAAATGGAAATCTATTCATCGTTCAGTACTTTGGCCCGAGCTTCATAGGGCTGCCTCATAAGACTCTGCACTAGAGTAGTGTACTCCCTGTCCCCAGGGACTACGCCAGTGTTCACATGTCGCTTCATAGGGCTGCCTCATACGACTCTGCACTAGAGTAGTGTACTTCCTGTAGTGTACTTCCTGTCCCCAGGGACTACGCCAGTGTTCACATGTCCGCTTCATAGGGCTGCCTCATACGACTCTGCACTAGAGTAGTGTACTTCCTGTAGTGTACTTCCTGTCCCCAGGGACTACGCCAGTGTTCACATGTCCAGGAGAGCAGGGGCAATTGCTGCTTGTTGTTTTGTTCAGGAAACACACACACACACCCCATCAGACCTGGACAGACAAACACTCAGGACACTATATATGCTATATAATATTACTAGTACAGTACGTATACTATATCATTCAATAGTACATTATATATACACACTTCATCATATTACTAGTACAGTACGTATCACCAGTGCAGTACACACACTACACATACAAAAATATGCGGACACCCCTTCAAACTAGTGGATCCAGCTATTTCAGCAACACCCATTGCTGACAGGTGTATAAAAATTGAGCACACAGCCATGCAATCTCCATAGACAAACATTGGCAGTAGAACGGCCTTACTGAAGAGCTCAGTGACTTCCGACGTGGCACCGTCATAGGATGCCACATTTCCAACAAGTCAGTTCGTCAAATGTCTGCCCTGCTAGAGCTGCCCCGGTCAACTGTAAGTGGCGTTATTGTGAAGTGGAAACTTCTAGGAGCAGCAACGGCTGCCCGAATGCATAGTGTCAACTGTAAAGTTGGTTGGAGGAGGAATAATGGTTCGGGCTCCTTAGTTCCAGTGAAGGGAAATCTTAACGCTGCAGCATACAGTGACATTCTAGACGATTCTGTGCTTCCAACTTTGTGACAACAGTTTGGGGAAGGCCCTTTCCTGTTACAGCATGACAATGCCCCCGTGCACAAAGTGAGGTCCATACAGAAAAGGTTTGTCGAGAACGGTGTGGAAGAACTTGACTGGCCTGCACAGAGCCCTGATCTCAACCCCATCGAACACCTTTGGGATGAATTGGAACCCCGACTGCGAGCCGGGCCTAATCGCCCAACATCAGTGCCGACCTCATTAATGCTTGTTGCTGGTTGGAAGCAAGTCCCCACAGCAATGTTCCAACATCTAGTGGAAAGCCTTCCCAGAAGAGTGGAGGCTGTTATAGCAGCAATGTTCCAACATCTAGTGGAAAGCCTTCCCAGAAGAGTGGAGGCTGTTATAGCAGCAATGTTCCAACATCTAGTGGAAAGCCTTCCCAGAAGACTGGAGGCTGTTATAGCAGCAATGTTCCAACATCTAGTGGAAAGCCTTCCCAGAAGAGTGGAGGCTGTTATAGCAGCAATGTTCCATCATCTAGTGGAAAGCCTTCCCAGAAGAGTGGAGGCTGTTATAGCAGCAATGTTCCAACATCTAGTGGAAAGCCTTCCCAGAAGAGTGGAGGCTGTTATAGCAGCAATGTTCCAACATCTAGTGGAAAGCCTTCCCAGAAGAGTGGAGGCTGTTATAGCAGCAATGTTCCAACATCTAGTGGAAAGCCTTCCCAGAAGACTGGAGGCTGTTATAGCAGCAATGTTCCAACATCTAGTGGAAAGCCTTCCCAGAAGAGTGGAGGCTGTTATAGCAGCAATGTTCCATCATCTAGTGGAAAGCCTTCCCAGAAGAGTGGAGGCTGTTATAGCAGCAATGTTCCAACATCTAGTGAAAAGCCTTCCCAGAAGAGTGGAGGCTGTTATAGCGGAAAAGGGGGGACCAACTCTATATTAATGCCCATGATCTTGGAATGAGATGTTCGCGAAACAGGTGTCCACATACTTTTGGTCATGTAGTGTGTATGTATGTATGTATATATATATATATATATACTGCACTAGTAAAGAATATATGTACTATACTATATCATGACTAGTACAGTATATCACCAGTACTGTATATATGTACTATATCATATGACTAGTATAGTATATAGTACCAGTAGAGTATAAATGTACTATACCATTTTAAATGGCTAGTACAGTATATCACCAGTACTGTATACATGTACTATATCATATGACTAGTACAGTATATCTCACCAGTACAATATACAGTGCATTCGGAAAGTATTTAGACCCCTTCACTTTTTGCACATTTTGTTGTTACAACCTTTTTATAAAACAGATTAAATATTTTTTTTTCTTCTCATCAATCTACACACAATACCCCCTATTGACAAAGCAAAAACGGTCTATTCAGACTCTTTGTTGAAGCACTTTTGGCAGCGATTACACCCTGGGTATGACTCTACAAGCTTGGCATACATGTATTTGGGGAGTTTCTACCATTCTTCTCTGCAGATCCTCTCAATCTTGGATGGGGAGCGTCGCTGCACAGCCATTTTCAGGTCTCTCCAGAGATGTTCGATTGGGTTCAAGTCCGGGCTCTGGCTGGCCACTCAAGGACTCCTGCGTTGTCTTGGCTGTGTGCTTAGGGTCGTTGTCCTGTAGGAAGGTGAACCTTCACCCCAGTCTGAGGTCCTGAGCAGGTTTTCATCAAGGATCTCTGTACTTTGCTCCATTCATCTTTTCCTCGATCCTGACTAGTCTCCCAGTCCCTGCTGCTGAAAAACATCCCCACAGCATGATGCTGCCACCACCATGCTTCACCGTAGGGATGGTGCCAGGTTTCCTCCAGATGTGACGCTTGGCGTTCAGGCAAAGAGTTCAATCTTAGTTTCATCGGACCAGAAAATCTTGTTTATCATGGTCTGAAAGTCCTTTTGGCAAATGCCAAGCGGGCTGCCATTTTACTGAGTGGCTTCCGTCTGGCAACTCTAATATAAAGGCCTGATTGGTGGAGTGGTGCAGAGACAGTTGTTTTTCTGGAAGGTTCTCCCATCTCCACAGAGGAACTCTGGAGCTCTGTCATCGGATGACCATCAGGTTCTTGGTCGCCTCCCAGACCAAGGCCCTTCTCCCGATTGCTCAGTTTGGCCGGGTGGCCAGCTCTAGGAAGAGTCTTGGTGGTTCCAAACTTCTTCAATTTAAAAATGGAGGCCACTGTGTTCTTGGGAAGCTTCAATGCTGCCGAAATGTTTTGGTACCCTTCCCAAATCTGTGCCTCAACACAATCCTGTCTCAGAGGTTCACGGACAATTCCTTCCACCTCATGGCTTGGTTTCTGCTCTGACATGCACTGTCAACTGTGGGATTATGTAGACAGGTGTGTGCCTTTCCAAATCATGTCCAATCAATTTAAATTTACCACAGGTGGACTCCAATCAAGTTGTAGAAACATCAAGGATGATCAACGGAAACAGGAAGCACCTGAGCTCAATTTCGAGTCGCATAGCAAAAGGTCTGAATACTTACGTAAATAAGGTATCTTTTTTTAAATTTTATATACATTTTCAAAAATCTCTAAAAACTTGTTTTTGCTTTGTCATTATGGGGTATTGTGTGTAGATTGACGAGGGAAAAAAGTAATTTAATCAATTTTAGAATAAGGCTGTAACGTATCAAAATGTGGAAAATGTCAAGGGGTCTGAATACTTTCCGAATGCTCTGTAGTACAGCACCAGTACAGTACATTTATACAATGTCTGCATGTTTCACTATTTTCTCATCCCGAAAGTGGCTTCAGTCTTTAGTATTTCTAAAACGTTGCAACGATAAGAAAGAATGAAGTAGCATAACATTTTCAGTTTCCTTTAAAAAAAGAAAAGTTAAACAAGTTGCTGCTTCTCTTCATGATGTGGAACATCACTCTGTCTGTTCATATGCTGGACACTCCACACGGGCTTCATGGTTCTGCTCTTTTAGGGTGAGTGAGAGATTAAACGACAGAGAGAAATGAAATAACAGAGAGAAATTAAATGACAGAGAGAGAGAGATGAAATGACAGAGAAAGAGAGAGAGATGAAATGACAGAGAGAGAGAGAGATGAAATGACAGAGAGAGAGAGAGATGAAATGACAGAGAGAGAGAGAGATGAAATGACAGAGAGAGAGAGAGATGAAATGACAGAGAGAGAGAGAGATGAAATGACAGAGAGAGAGAGAGATGAAATGACAGAGAGAGAGAGATGAAATGACAGAGAGAGAGAGATGAAATGACAGAGAGAGAGAGATGAAATGACAGAGAGAGAGAGATGAAATGACAGAGAGAGAGAGAGATGAAGAGAGAGAGAGATGAAATGACTGAGTATGCAGAAGTCTACTTGTGTATCTGTAAATGTGTACCTGTGTGTGTAATTTGTAGTGTTTGTGTGGCGTGTGCAGTTTGTAGTTTGGGCATGTGGCGTGTGTAGTTTGCAGTGTGGGTGTGTGGCGTGTGTAGTTTGCAGTGTGGGTGTGTGTAGTTTGCAGTGTGGGTGTGTGGCGTGTGTAGTTTGTGCAGTTTGGGTGTGTGTAGTTTGCAGTGTGGCGTGTGTAGTTTGCAGTGTGGCGTGTGTAGTTTGCAGTGTGGCGTGTGTAGTTTGCAGTGTGGCGTGTGTAGTTTGCAGTGTGGCGTGTGTAGTTTGCAGTGTGGCGTGTGTAGTTTGCAGTGTGGCGTGTGTAGTTTGCAGTGTGGCGTGTGTAGTTTGCAGTGTGGTGTGTGTAGTTTGCAGTGTGGTGTGTGTGTAGTTTGCAGTGTGGGTAGTTTGCAGTGTGGCGTGTGTAGTTTGCAGTGTGGGTGTGTGTAGTTTGCAGTGTGGGTGTGTGTAGTTTGCAGTGTGGTGTGTGTGTAGTTTGCAGTGTGGGTGTGTGTAGTTTGCAGTGTGGGTAGTTTGCAGTGTGGGTGTGTGGCGTGTGTAGTTTGTAGTGTGGGTGTGTGGCGTAGTGTGAAGCGTGGCGTATCGTAGTGTGCAGCGTGGTGTAGTGTGGCGTGTAGCATGGCGTAGCGTGGTGTAGTGTGGCGTGTAGCATGGCGTAGCGTGGCATGTCGTAGCGTGGCGTAGTGTGTAGTGTGACATGGCGTAGCGTGTAGCGTGGCGTAGCATGGCGTAGCGTGTAGCATGGCGTAGCGTGTAGCGTGGCGTAGTGTTTTCTATAGAAGAGCCTTCTCGGGGTAAGGGTGCTGCTGTGTGTCAGGTGGGTGTGGAAGGCTCTGGCCAGGGTTGGGGATGGAGCTGTAGCTGGATGGCTGATTGGCTGGAGGCTGGTAGGACATGCCCTCTGCAGCTGGACTGTAGACTGGAGGCTGGCCCATGTACATATGGACATCACTAGAACACACACACAGCAGGTTAAAGGACCTACAGCAGTTTAAAGGATCTACAGCAGGTTAAAGGATCTACAGCAGGTTAAAGGATCTACAGCAGTTTAAAGGATCTACAGCAGGTTAAAGGATCTACAGCAGGTTAAAGGATCTACAGCAGGTTAAAGGATCTACAGCAGGTTAAAGGATCTACAGCAGGTTAAAGGAACTACAGCAGGTTAAAGGATCTACAGCAGGTTAAAGGATCTACAGCAGGTTAAAGGATCTACAGCAGGTTAAAGGATCTACAGCAGTTTAAAGGATCTACAGCAGGTTAAAGGATCTACAGCAGTTTAAAGGATCTACAGCAGGTTAAAGGATCTACAGCAGGTTAAAGGATCTACAGCAGGTTAAAGGATCTACAGCAGGTTAAAGGATCTACAGCAGTTTAAAGGATCTACAGCAGGTTAAAGGCTCTACAGCAGGTTGAAAGGCTCTACAGCAGGTTAAAGGCTCTACAGCAGGTTAAAGGCTCTACAGCAGGTTAAAGGCTCTACAGCAGGTTAAAGGATCTACAGCAGGTTAAAGGATCTACAGCAGGTTAAAGGATCTACAGCAGGTTAAAGGATCTACAGCAGGTTAAAGGATCTACAGCAGGTTAAAGGATCTACAGCAGGTTAAAGGATCTACAGCAGGTTAAAGGATCTACAGCAGGTTAAAGGATCTACCGCAGGTTAAAGGATCTACCGCAGGTTAAAGGATCTACAGTAGGTTAAAGGATCTACAGCAGGTTAAAGGATCTACAGCAGGTTAAAGGATCTACAGCAGGTTAAAGGATCTACAGCAGGTTAAAGGATCTACAGCAGGTTAAAGGATCTACCGCAGGTTAAAGGATCTACCGCAGGTTAAAGGATCTACAGCAGGTTAAAGGATCTACAGCAGGTTAAAGGATCTACAGCAGGTTAAAGGATCTACCGCAGGTTAAAGGATCTACCGCAGGTTAAAGGATCTACAGCAGGTTAAAGGATCTACAGCAGGTTAAAGGATCTACAGCAGGTTAAAGGATCTACAGCAGGTTAAAGGACCTACAGCAGGTTAAAGGACCTACAGCAGGTTAAAGGACCTACAGCAGGTTAAAGGACCTACAGCAGGTTAAAGGATCTACAGCAGGTTAAATGATCTACAGCAGGTTAAAGGATCTACAGCAGGTTAAAGGACCTACAGCAGGTTAAAGGACCTACAGCAGGTTAAAGGACCTACAGCAGGTTAAAGGACCTACAGCAGGTTAAAGGACCTACAGCAGGTTAAAGGATCTACAGCAGGTTAAAGGATCTACAGCAGGTTAAAGGATCTACAGCAGGTTAAAGGACCTACAGCAGGTTAAAGGACCTACAGCAGGTTAAAGGACCTACAGCAGGTTAAAGGACCTAAAGCAGGTTAAAGGACCTACAGCAGGTTAAAGGACCTACAGCAGGTTAAAGGATCTACAGCAGGTTAAAGGATCTACAGCAGGTTAAAGGATCTACAGCAGGTTAAAGGATCTACAGCAGTTTAAAGGATCTACAGCAGGTTAAAGGATCTACAGCAGGTTAAAGGATCTACAGCAGGTTAAAGGACCTACAGTAGGTTAAAGGATCTACAGCAGGTTAAAGGATCTACAGCAGGTTAAAGGATCTACAGCAGGTTAAAGGATCTACAGCAGGTTAAAGGATCTACAGCAGGTTAAAGGATCTACCGCAGGTTAAAGGATCTACCGCAGGTTAAAGGATCTACCGCAGGTTAAAGGATCTACCGCAGGTTAAAGGATCTACCGCAGGTTAAAGGATCTACAGCAGGTTAAAGGATCTACAGCAGGTTAAAGGATCTACAGCAGGTTAAAGGATCTACAGCAGGTTAAAGGATCTACAGTAGGTTAAAGGATCTACAGCAGGTAAAATGATCTACAGTAGGTTAAAGGATCTACAGCAGGTTAAAGGATCTACAGCAGGTTAAAGGATCTACAGCAGGTTAAAGGATCTACAGCAGATTAAAGGATCTACAGCAGATTAAAGGATCTACAGCAGATTAAAGGATCTACAGCAGATTAAAGGATCTACAGCAGGTTAAAGGATCTACAGCAGGTTAAAGGACCTACAGCAGGTTAAAGGACCTACAGCAGGTTAAAGGACCTACAGCAGGTTAAAGGACCTACAGCAGGTTAAAGGATCTACAGTAGGTAAAGTCTACCCAAACGGAGTTGACGGATGTCTGTTAGCGTCGCTCTCTATGTAGCTCCACGTATATTTGTGCAATTTAATTTTTGGAACGCAACGCAAACGGACTTCCATCAGCTCCATTTGTGAAGATCCCTTTAGGGTTAGGTGTGTGTGAATGGTTGTTAGGACAGTCACCTGGGTGCTGGCTGGCCAGTCTGTAGCTGCTCCAGAGAAACACTGTATCCCTGCTGTACCTCTCCTGGACCGCTCATCCCATAGGACCCTCCAGACTGACCCGGGTACACCTGGGGGAACGAACACAGAATTCTATACATTTATATCTAGAGATAGAGAGATATATATATTTACAGTTGAAGTCGGAAGTTTACATACACCTTAGCCAAACACATAAACTCAGTTTTTCACAATTCCTGACATTTAATCCTAGTAAAAATGCCCCGTCTTAGGTCAGTTAGGATCACCACTTTATTTTAAGAATGTGAAACGTACGAATAATAGTAGAGAGAAGGATATATTTCAGCTATTATTTCTTTCATCACTTTCCCAGTGGGTCAGACGTTTACATATACTCAATTAGTACTTGGTAGCATTGCCTTTAAATTGTTTAACTTGGGTCAAACGTTTCGAGTAGCCTTCCAGAAGCTTCCCACAATAAGTTGGGTGAATTTTGGCCCATTCCTCCTGACAGAGCTGGTGTAACGGAGTCAGGTTTGTAGGCCTCCTTGCTCGCACACACCTTTTCAGTTCTGCCCACAAATTTTCTATGGGATTGAGGTCAGTGCTTTGTGATGGCCACTCCGATACCTTGATTTGCTGTCTTGAAGCCATTTTGCCACATCTTTGGAAGTATGCTTGGGGTCATTGTCCATTTGGAAGACCCATTTGCGACCAAGCTTTAACTTCCTAACTGATGTCTTGAGATGTTGCTTCACTATATCCACAATTTTCCTGCCTCATGATGCCATCCATTTTGTGAAGTGCACCAGTCCCTCCTGCAGCAAAGCACCCCCACAACATGATGCTGCAAGCAGCCCTCTCCTGTACTTCCTGTTCACCCATGACTGCGTGGCCATGCACACCTCCAACTCAATCATCAAGTTTGCAGACGACACTATAGTGGTAGGCTTGATTACCAACAATGACGAGACGGCCTACAGGGAGGTGATGAGGGCCCTTCGGAGTGTGGTGTCAGGATAATAACCTCACACTCAATGTAAGCAAAACAAAGGAGATGATTGTGGACTTCAGGAAACAGCAGAGGGAGCACCCCCCTATCCACATCGATGGGACAGTAGTGGAGAAGGTGGAAAGTTTTAAGTTCCTCAGCGTACACATCACGGACAAACTGAAATGTTCCACCCATACAGACAGCGTTGTGAAGAAGGCGCAGCAGCGCCTCTTCAACCTCAGGAGGCTGAAGAAATTCGGCTTGTCACAGATGCACAATCGAGAGCATCCTGTCGGGCTGCATCACCACCTGGCACGGCAACTGCTCCGCCCACAACCGTAAGGCTCTCCAGAGGGTAGTGAGGTCTGTACAACGCATCACCGGACCGGGGGCAAACTACCTGCCCTCCAGGACACCTACACCACCCGATATCACAGGAAGGCCAAAAAGATCAACAAGGACAACAACCACCCGAGCCACTGCCTGTGAACAAAAGCTTCAATATCAAGGCCATCAAACTGTTAAACAGCCATCACTAACATTGAGTGGCTGCTGCCAACATACTGACTAATCTCTAGCCACTTTAATAAAGAAAAATTGATGTAATAAATGTATCACTAGCCACTTTAAACAATGCCACTTTATATAATGTTTACATACCGTACTCTATACCCTCCACTGCATCTTGCCTATGCCGTTCGGCCATCGCTCATTCATATATTTTTTTGTACATATTCTTATTCATTCCTTTACACTTGTGTGTATAAGGTAGTTGTTGTGAAATTGTTAGGTTAGATTACTTGTTAGATATATTACTGCGTGGTCGGAATTAGAAGCACAAGCATTTCGCTACACTCGCATTAACATCTGCTAACCATGTGTATGTGACAAATAACATTTGATTTGATTCTGTGCTTCAAGGTTGGGATGGTGTTCTTCGGCTTGCAAGCCTCCCCCTTTTTCCTCCAAACAAAACGATGGTCATTATGGCCCAACAGTTCTATTTCTGTTTCATTAGACCAGAAGACATTTCTCCAAAAAGTACGATATTTGTCCCCATGTGCAGTTGCAAACCGTAGTCTGGATTTTCTATAGCGGTTTTGGAGCAGTGGCTTCATCCTTGCTGAGCGGCCTTTCAGGTTATGTCGATATAGGACTCGTTTTACTGTGGATATAGATACTTTTGTACCCGTTTCCTCCAGCATCTTCACAAGGTCCTTTGCTGTTGTTCTGGGATTGATTTGCACTTTTCGCACCAAAGTACGTTCATCTCTAGGAGACAGAACGCATCTCCTTCCTGAGCGGTATGACGGCTGTGTGGTCCCATGGGATTTATACTTGTGTACTATTGTTTGTACAGATGAACGTGGTACCTTCAGGCGTTTGGAAATTGCTCCCGAGGATGAACCAGACTTGTTGGAGGTCTACAATTTTTTTCGGAGGTCTTGGCTGATTTCTTTGGATTTTCCCATGATGTCAAGCAAAGAGGCACTGAGTTTGAAGGTAGGCCTTGAAATACATCCACAGGTATACCTCCAATTAACTCAAATGATGTCAATTAGCCTATCAGAAGCTTCAAAGCCATAACCTAATTTTCTGGAATTTTCCAAGCTGTTTAAAGGCACAGTCAACTTAGTGTATGTAAACTTCTGACCCATTGGAATTGTGATACAGTGAATTATAAGTGAAATAATCTGTCTGTAAACAATTGCTGGAAAAATTACTTGTGTCATGCACAAAGTAGATGTCCTAACCGACTTGCCAAAACTATAGTTTGTTAACAAGAAATTTGTGGAGTGGTTGAAAAACGAGTTAATGACTCCAACCTAAGTGTATGTAAACTTCCCGACTTCAACTGTGTATATATATATATATATATACATACATATATATACACATATATACATACATATATACTTAAGTATCAAAAGTAAAAGTAGAAATCATTTCAACTTCCTTATATTAAGCAAACCAGACAGCACAATTTTCTTGTTTTTAAAATGTATTTACGGATAGCGAGGGGCCAACTCCAACACTTAGACATAATTTACAAACTAAGTATTTAGTGATTCCGCCAGTAGGGATGTTCTCTTGATAAGTGTGATAAGTGTGTGAATTGGACCATTTTCCTGTCAAAATGTAGTACTTTTGGGTGTCAGGGAAAATGTATGGAGTAGAAAGTACATTATTTTCTTTAGGAACGTAGTGAAGTAAAAGTTGCCAAAAATATAAATAGTCAAGTAAGGTACGGATACCCCAATAAACGACTTAGGTAGTACTTTAAAGTATTTTTCTATAAGTACTTTAAACCACTGTACAGGTGTGCCAAGCTTGTAGCATCATACCCAAGAAGACCCGAGGCTGTAATCGCTGCCAAAGGTGCTTCAACAAAGCACTGAGTAAAGGGGTCTGAATACTTATGTAAATGTGATATTTCAGTTTTTTAAATGTCTAAAACGTATTTTGCTTTGTCATTATGGGGTATTGTGTGTAGATTGATAAGGGGGGAAAAATGTAATCCATTTTAGAATAAGGCCGTGACGTAGCAAAATGTGGAAAAAGTTAAGGGGTCTGAAAAGTGTCCCAGTCCCTGCCGCTGAAAAACATCCCCACAGCATGCTGCCACCATCATGCTCCACCGTAGGGATGGTGCCAGGTTTCCTCCAGATGTGACGCTTGGCATTCAGGCCTAAGAGTTCAATCTTGGTTTCATCAGACCAGAGAATCTTGTTTCTCATGGTCTGAGGTGCCTTTTGGATAACTCCAAGCGGGCTGTCATGTGCCTTTTACTGAGGAGTGGCTTCCGAGGCCTGATTGGTGGAGTGCTGCAGAGATGGTTCTCCCATCTCCACAGAGGAACTCTGGAGCTCTGTCAGAGTGACCATTGGGTTCTTGGTCACCTACCAGACCAAGGCCCTTCTCCCCCGATTGCTCAGTTTGGCCGGGCGGCCAGCTCTAGGAAGTCTTGGTGATTCCAAACTCCTTCCATTTAAGAATGATGGAGGCCACAATGTTCTTGGGGAACTTCAATGCTGCCGAAATGTTTTGGTACCCGTCCCAGATCTGTGCCTCGACACAGTCCTGCCTCGGAGCTCTACGGACAATTCCTTAAACCTCATGGCTTGGTTTCTGTTCTGACATGCGCTGTCAACTGTGGGACCTTATATAGACAGGTTTGTGCCTTTCCAAATCATGTCCAATCAATTGAATTTGGACTCTAATCAAGTTGTAGAAACATCAAGGATGGCCAATGAAAACAGGATGCACCTGAGCTCAATTTCGAGTCTCATAGCAAAGGGTCTGAAGACCTATGTAAATAAGCTGTTTACATTTTTTTATAACTGTGCAGAAATGTCTAAAAACCTGTTTTCGTTTTGTCTTTATGGGGTATTGTGTGTAGATTGATGAGGATTTTTTATTAATTTTAGAATAAGGATGTAACGTAACAAAATGTGGAACAAGTCAAGGGTTCTGAATACCAAACGTATAGACCAAAAGTTACCTCATTAAAAAGTTGAAGACGGTGGTCTTGTCAAATAGTAGTAAGGATGAAATACAGCTATCACAAACTGGTAGTGGTGGTCTGCTAAGTCAGTAATTACTTCCCTGTAGCTAACCAGTCACCACCAGCTTTCTAGTGCCTGGTTAAGAAACAAGCTGATTTACTAAATTAAAAACAATAGCAGCATTGAGTTGAATAGTAAAATAACTGTCGAGCTACGTTTCTCTCTCTCCCTTGAGGAGGCTATAGAAAAGTAGGCTCTCAACCCTCCCACGTTACCACTGCCTTTCGTATACAGGTTCTGTAGCCAACTCTCCCTCTTTTCCTTGGAGAAAACAGTGTCTTTGTTCAACAATGTTTAAAATACATTTATAAAATGTGTTTTTAATTGAACCTTTATTTAACCAAGTCAGTTAAGAACAAATTCTTATTTACAATGACGGCCTACCCCGGCCAAACCCGGAAGATGCTGGGTCAATTGTGCACCGCCCTATGGGACTCCCAATCTCGGACGGATTTGATACTGCCTGGGGACTGAGTGACTCCTTTTGCACTGAGATGCAGTGCCTCAGACCACTGCACCACTCGGGAACCAGCAATACATTTTTATCTTTCTACCGTGCATTGGTGGGCCGCATTTTGAGAAAGAGAGAGAGATGAGAGTGACCTACCTGTTGTGCTGTGTTGGCAGATTGATGCATGTAGTACTGCTGGGTCTGTAGCTTTGTGTACATGGCATAGTCCTCATTCATAAGCTTAGCATAAAGAGACAGAGCCTCCATCAACTTCACATTCAGCTCTGACAGCTCTGAATGCTTCCTGAAACACAGGAGTCAGTCAGTCAGTCAGTCTGTCAACCAACCAGTCAGTCAACCAGTCAGTCAGCCAACCAGTCAGTCAACCAACTAGTCAGTCAGCAAGGTGTAAGCTGAATACCGTACCT
Organism: Salvelinus alpinus; assembly: GCF_045679555.1. Taxonomy (NCBI): domain Eukaryota; kingdom Metazoa; phylum Chordata; class Actinopteri; order Salmoniformes; family Salmonidae; genus Salvelinus; species Salvelinus alpinus. The sequence goes on along the minus strand of NC_092108.1, from coordinate 1,603,172 downwards.
GTCAGTGCTCTCAAGCTTCTGATCAATGAGGGGACACATCTGGTTGCAGGCACCTTAGCAGAACAAGAAACACAATGTTATGTAATGTTTTATAGTGCATTCTAAATGCAACCAGTGTTTTAATTAATAAACGGGTTAAATAACTTATTAAATGACAGTAGTTAGTCAGTCTTAGCCTCTAGCTGTAGGAGTTAGTCGGTCAGTCTTAGCCACTAGCTGTAGGAGTTAGTTGGTCAGTCTTAGCCACTAGCTGTAGGAGTTAGTCGGTCAGTCTTAGCCACTAGCTGTAGGAGTTAGTCGGTCAGTCTTAGCCTCTAGCTGTAGGAGTTAGTCGGTCAGTCTTAGCCTCTAGCTGTAGGAGTTAGTCGGTCAGTCTTAGCCTCTAGCTGTAGGAGTTAGTCGGTCAGTCTTAGCCTCTAGCTGTAGGAGTTAGTCGGTCAGTCTTAGCCTCTAGCTGTAGGAGTTAGTCGGTCAGTCTTAGCCTCTAGCTGTAGGAGTTAGTCGGTCAGTCTTAGCCTCTAGCTGTAGGAGTTAGTCGGTCAGTCTTAGCCTCTAGCTGTAGGAGTTAGTCGGTCAGTCTTAGCCTCTAGCTGTAGGAGTTAGTCGGTCAGTCTTAGCCTCTAGCTGTAGGAGTTAGTCGGTCAGTCTTAGCCTCTAGCTGTAGGAGTTAGTCGGTCAGTCTTAGCCTCTAGCTGTAGGAGTTAGTCGGTCAGTCTTAGCCTCTAGCTGTAGGAGTTAGTCGGTCAGTCTTAGCCACTAGCTGTAGGAGTTAGTCGGTCAGTCTTAGCCTCTAGCTGTAGGAGTTAGTCATTCTTACCGTTAGTCAGTCTTACCGTCTAACTGTAAGAGTTAGTCAGTCTTACTAACTCTTACAGCTAGTGCGTTAGTTGGGTAAGAATTACTAACTAACCCTCTAGCTGTAAGAGTTAGTCATACTTACCCTTAGCCTGTGTTCGTAATGGCTGCTCAGTGAAACGACCTGTCCTGATTTGTCATAGACGATTGCTAAAAAACTTTAATGAGCAAGCCTTCCTTCATGACCTGGTCTCTGTAAAATGGTACAGAATCAGCTTGACGTTTGGCCCTTCTTTTTTAATATTTTCAATGTTATTGTTAACAAATACGCCCCCATAAAGAAAATTTGAATTAAAAACAGGTTCAGCACCTGGTTCGACCGTGATCTTGCAGAGTTACTCCACCTCAAGAATTGCATTGGCGAAATCACCACTTCATTAAGTCAGGATTCCTATTTGACTCAGCCATGCCTCCTTGCACGTCCAACATTTCCTCATCTCCCCACCCCTTCTAATTCGACTATCCCCGATGTTTCTCCCTCTTTTTCTACTGCCCCGCTACAAAGTTTCTCCCTGCAGGCAGTCACTGAGTCCGGGGTGCTAAAGGAGCTCTGGAAACTTGACCCCAAAAAACCATATGGGTCAGATGGTTTAGACCCTTTCTTCTTTAAGGTTGCTGCCCCTATCATCACCAAGCCTATCTGTGACCTTTTTAACCTGTCTCTCCTTTCTGGGGAGGTTCCCATTGCTTTGAAGGTAGCCACAGTTCATCCTTTATTTAAAACTGTTGTAGGCCTATTTCTATTTTGCCCTGTTTATAAAGTGTTGGAAAAACTTGTCAATAATCAACTGACTGTCTTTCTTGATGTCTATATTATTCTCTCTGGTATGTATCTGGTTTCAGATCAGGTCATGGATGTGTCACTGCAACCTTAAAGGTCCTCAATGATGTCACCATTGCCCTTGATTCTAAGAAATGTTGAATGCTGCTATTTTTATTGACTTGGCCAAAGCTTTCGATACGGTAGACCATTCCATTCTTGTGGGCCGTCTAAGGAGTAGTGGTGTCTCTGAGGGGTCTTTGGCCTGTTTTGCTAACTACCTCAAAGAGTGCAGTGTATGAAGTCAGAAAATCTGCTGTCTCAGCCACTGCATGTTACCAAGGGAGTACCCCAGGGCTCAATCCTAGGCCCCACACTCTTCTCAATTTACATCAACAACATAGCTCAGGCAGTAAGAAGCTCTCTCGTCCATTTATATGCAGATGATACAGTCTTTTACTCAGCTGGCCCCTCCCCGGAATATGTGTTAAATGCTCTACAACAGAGCTTTCTGTCTATCAAGCGTTCTCTACCCTTAACCTGAACACCTCCAAAACAAAGGTCATGTGGTTTGGTAAGAAGAATGCCCCTCTCCCCACAGGTGTGATTACTACCTCTCTGGGTTTAGAGCTTGAGGTAGTCACCTACAAGTACTTGGGAGTGTGGCTAGATGGTACACTGTCCTTCTCTCAGCACATATCAAGGTTGCAGGCTAAAGTTACATCTAGACTTGGTGTCCTCTATCGTGACGGGTTAAATAACTTATTAAATGACAGTAGTTAGTCAGTCTTAGCCACTAGCTGTAGGAGTTAGTTAGTCAGTCTTAGCCACTAGCTGTAGGAGTTAGTCGGTCAGTCTTAGCCACTAGCTGTAGGAGTTAGT